>NW_016911737.1:19387-42606 GCF_001483705.2 Eufriesea mexicana | reverse complement strand
TACGACGCCGTGGTGCGCACTCCCCTCCCCCGCTGCCTGAGCCTGACGTGCTACGCGGAAGACAAGCTGGTGATGGCCTCCGGTTCGAGTTGGATGGAGGCCACGCTGCGCGCGGAAAACGGCGTGGCCCTCGTCGCGTTAAGCATCCTGCGGCAAGGTCTGTGTGTCTCCCCGAGAAGACCGACGTAATGTGGTTTTGCCATCGGCACCACGGGAAGCCGCCCAAGACCCTGATGTGCGTGGGGAACGTCGTGGTCGAGGTACGGGACCGGATGGAATACCTCGATCTCGCCCTCGATAGCCACTGGAAGATCGACGAACACTTTCTCGCCCTGGAACCACGCCTGGAAGGTATGGCGGGGGCGCTGTGTCGCCTCCTACCCAACCTGGGATGGCCAGACGGAAGGGTGCGCCGCCTATACACGGGAGTCGTTCTCTCGGTGGCACTTTACGGGGCTCCGATCTGTGCGAACCACCTAGTCGCCAGTCCGCGCTGTCTGGCGTTTCTCCAGCGAGTCGCTCGTAGGATGGCGATCAGGGTCGTGCGCGGTTACCGCACGATATCCCACGAAGCGGTGATGGTCCTGGCGGGTGTCCCGCCGTTCGAACTGCAAGCGGCGGTGGAGTCCCGTATCTACGGTCTCCTACACGCTGGCGGCGGCGGTGCTCCAGCAGAAGGGGCCGTTTCGATGATACGAAGGGTTCCACAGACCTCGACGACCGCCTGGCCAGCTCGGCTGAGGAAGCCGAGCAGCCGGCGGCACCGGGCGATCGCGGCTGTGCTCCCCGTTCTGGATGCATGGGGGCGCAGCGGCAGCCTGCACACTTTCCGCGTGACACAGGTGCTAACCGGGCACGGGTGCTACGGGGAGTACCTGTGTCGTAACGGGCGGGGACGTGAGACGCGGTGACATCAGTGCGGGGAAGGGCTGAACACGGCGCAGCACACGCTGGAGGAATGTCCGGCGTTGGCTCGCTAGCGCCGGGTTCTTTGTCGCATTCTGGGTCGGGATCTTTCACTCTCCGTCGTCATGGCGCGGTTGACGGAGGGCTTAGGTGCGTGGCGTGCGGTGGCTTCCTTCTGCGGGGCGGTTATGCTACAGACGGAGGGCGCGAAGGGAGCCCGCGAGCGCAGCGCGTGCTCCTCGCGCGTAGGGCGGCGGAGGCGGCTGGCGCGGCGCCGGAGGGCGGCTCGCGCACTGCCGGATATGCTAACGCGTTGGACCTCCGCTTTCGCGAGCGACCATGTACCTACGGCCATGGAGACCGCCTCTCTCTCCCGTTGTAACCTATGTCAGGGTGACCGCGAGCTGGTGTGTGGGGGCCCGCCAGTTCGAGAGCCCATGGTCCGGGCGCGCGGCGTCGCGTGATGTTCGCGCGGCGACCGCAGGGTATGCGTGCGTTGCAGTGCGGTGGTATGCGTGTTGTGTGCGTGTGTACGTGTGTGTGTGCCTGCAAACGTCCCGTCTCTCGTGCATGGGTATGATCGTTTCGGGTACGATTTCCCGTCGTACCGAGAGGGAACTGCGGTTGCGTCACGGGGTCGTCCTGGCAATTGCTTCGCCGCGAAGTCCAGGGCGCACCGAAATGCGAAGGGCTATCCATCGTGGTGGTTTTAGTGGGTAGCAGCCACATAACTCCGCCCTCTCACCTAAGGTGGCCGGGTATCTTTGGAAGATTTCCGCCACGTGAGAAGAAAAGAAGGATAGCCGTGACTGTGTCATATGCTACTATTCAGTGAACTTCTGCGCTATCCTGTGCTCTAGTAGGATCCGCTTGGCCATGGGGCGCCCAGCAATGGTGGTCTGCAATATAGGTGTAGTTAGGTTGCGTTAGGTTTGGGTATGTTTGCTGGGTCAGGCTTGGACTGCTTGGAATTTCTCTGTATAGTCTTTTATTCTGTGCACTTCTGCGCCCTACTCTGCTCTACTACACTCTGCACGACCCTGTGGATGTCAGCAATTGTGCTCGCTTTACGTTAGGTTGAGATAGCTTACGTTTGGGTATGTTACAATTGGTAAGGTTAGGAGGGGGTAGCTTCGACTCTTGTGCTATACACTGCCATTTCGAGGATTTCTGCACTCCACGGTTCTCTAATACGGTCAGCCTGACTCTGGGAAAGACAGCAATATTCATATCGGCAAGTTATGTTGAGTTAGGCTACTTTTGGTTAGATTAGGTTACGACATGTTAGGTTAGATTATCTTTGACTTTTGCGCTTTACACGTCTGTGCGGCAGATTTCCGGCATCCACTGAGGTCAGGTATTTTCTGAATGGCTCGATGGATGTGTGCAACATTGGTCTAGGCGCGTCAGGCTGAGTTAGATTACGTTTGGTTGGGTAAGGTTATTCTGGGTTAGGTTAGCAAAGCTTGTACATTTATGCTCAGCACTGTTATTCTACGGACACCTGGGCCCCACAGTGCTCTATCTCAGTCGCCTTTTGTCTGAGGAGACCAGCAATAGTGGTCGAGTCACGTCAGGTTGCGTTAGGTTTCGTTTGGCTAAGTTAGGGTAGTTTCGGCCAGGTTATGATGCCTTTGACTTCTCTGGTATACTCTGCCATTCTCTGGTTCTCACGCCCTATTCTCCACTAATACGTCCTTCTTGGCACTGGAGTGGTCAGAAATATTGGTCCCATCTCTTTAAGTTTAGTTAGTCCACGTTTGCATAGGTCGGGGTACGTCAGGTTAGGTTAGAATATATTTAACTTTTGTGCTATTAGTTGCTATTTGGTGGCTCTCCGCGCAATACTGTGCTCTAGAGTATTCTGCATGGCTCTGGGGATTCCAGCAGTAGTGTTCTCGGCACGATAGGTTAAGTTAGGATACGTCTGATTATTTTACGCTTGGATTGGTTAGGAGAGGGTTACTTTGGCTTTTGTGCTATACACTGCCATGCCGTCGACTTCCGCGCCCTACATTGCTCTATTATACTTTGTTCGGCTATGGGGAGGCCAGCAATTCCGTGCATGGCGCGAACGTTGCGTTAGGCTACGTTTTTTCAAGTTAGATTTGACTATGGTAGGGGAGGAGAGCTTAGACTTTCGTGCCTCACACTGCTATTCGGCGTACTTCTGCGCTCTACTGTGCTCTAATGCTCTCTCCGCGGACCAAAGGAAGTCGTCAATAGTTATCTCGGCTCGTTAGACTTAGTTAGTCTACGTTTTGTTTGCTCAGGTTAGGTCTATTGTGGTTAGCGTATGTTTCACATTTGCGATGTTCGTTGCTGCTTGGTGGCTTTCTGCGATTTACTGTGCTCTAGTGTATTCTTCTTGGATCTGCGGATTCCAGTAGTAGTAGTCTCTGCACGTTCGGCTGAGTTAGGCTACGTTGGCTTTACTACGTTTGGACAGGTTTGGATAGGGTAGCTCCGACTTATGAGATATACACTGCTATTCGCTGTATTTCCAGCTTTGCATAGCTCTACTATGCTCTGCTCCACACTGGGGAGGCCCGCAATGGTGGTCTAGGTAGGTTAGGTTACATTTGGTTATACTACGTTTGGATATGGAAGGATCGGGTAGCTTTGAGTTTTGTGCTGTACACTGATATTCGGTGGATATCTACGCTCTATGTCGCTCTGCAATACCCTGCTCGAGTCTGGGGATGTCAGTAATAGTGCTTTCAGCACGTTAGGTTGAGTTATGCTACGATTGGTTAGGTTACGCTAGTCTGGGTTAGGTTTGGGTTGCTCCGACTTTCGTGGTATAGTCCGCTGTTTTGCGGATTCCTGCAATCTGCTGTGCTCTACTATGCTTTGCTTGTGTATTGGGAGGCCAGAAATAATGGTTTCGCCACGTTAGATTAAGTTAGGTAACGTTTGGTCTTGTTACGTTTGGTTTGGTTAATATGGGCCTGCTAGACTTTTGTTCTATACACTGCTATTCGGCGTATTTCTGCTCTCTACTGTACACTAATATTTTCTGTTTGGCTCTGGTTATGCCAGCAGTAGATGTCTCGGCTTGATAGGTTTAGCTATTCTACGTTTCGTTAGGTTAGCTATGGTCTGGTATGGTCGGGATGACTTAGAATTTTGTGCTACACGTTGCTTTTCGGTGTATATCTGCGCTCTACTGTGAGCTAACATTCTCTGCTTGGCCGGCGGGAGGCCAGATATAATGGACGCGGCACGATACGTTGTGTTACGTTACGTTCGGCTATGTTCGGATATGGGACGTTCGGTTGGGATAACCCTTCCTTTTGCGCCATACACTTCTATTCGTTGTATTTCAGCGCTCTACTATGCACTCACATTATCTGCATGGCTCTGGTTATGCCGGCAACAGTTGTCTCTGCACGTTAGTTTGAACTATGCTACGTTCCGTCATATTACGTTTGGTGAGGTTATGATAGCATAGTATACGCTTTTGTGTTACACACTGCTGTCCGCGTATTTCTGCGCCCTACTGCGTTCTAAAACCTTCTGCTTGGCTCTGGGAGGGGGGCTGCTATAGCGATCCCGGCACTTCGGGTTGATCTACGTTACGTATGGTTAGGTGATATTTGGTCAGTTTAGGTTAGGATAACTTCGACTATCGTGCTATGGACTGCAATCCGGTGGGTTTCTGCCCACTACAGTGCTCCAGTACATTCTGTTTGTATCTGCGGGGGCCAGCAATAGTGGTCTCGGCACGATAGGTTGAGTTATGTTACCTTTGGTAAGGTTAGGTTATGCGAAGCTCGGTATGGTTATCTTCGACTTTCGTGCTGTACACTGCAACTCAGATGGTTTCTGCTCCCGGCTTTGCCCTACTGTACCCTGCTTGATCATGTGGAGGCCAGCAATGGCATTCGCGTCACGTTGGGATGAGCTATGCTAGTTATGTTACGTTTGGGAGGTTAAGATAGGATAGCATACACTTTCGTGCTGTCACCCCAATCTGCGCGCTTCTGCGCTCTACTGTGTTCTAATACCTTCAGCCTGGGTTTGTGGACGCCAGCAATGGTAGTCTCGGAACGTTAGGTTGATTTGATTTACGCTTGGTTACGTTACATTAGTGTAAGCTCGGCCCGATAGCCAAGACTCTCGTGCTATACACTGCTATTCGGAGCATTCCTGTGCTGTATTGTGCTCTACTAAATTACGCTTAGCCTTCGGAGTGCCAGCAATATTGGTCTCGGCACGTTAGGTTGAGTTAGTTTGCAGTGGTCGGTTTATGTTGCGTTAGTTTCAGTAACGGTAGCCTGGGCTTCCGTGCTATATGCTGTTGTTCGGTGGATTTGGACATATTAGGGTACGTTAGCTTTGACTTTTGTGCTGTACACTGCTATTCCGTAAACTTCTGCGCTCTAGTGTGCTATATTATGTTCTGCTTGTCTTTGTGGAGGACAGCAATAATTGTCTCTGCATGTTAGGTAGAGTTATGTTACGTTTGGTTATGCTAGGTTTGGCCAGGTTAGGAGCACACCCTTTGCCTTTTGTGCTCCACACCGCTATACGGTAGGCTTCTGCGCCCTCATGTGCTACAATATGCTCTGCTTGGCTCAGGGGTAGCCAGCAATTGCGGTCCCGTCGTGTTAGTTTGGGTTAAGCTCCGTTTGGGTGTGCTACGTTTGGCTAGGTGAGGATAGCTTTGACCTTTGTGCTATAAACTGCTATTCGGTGGACTTCTGCGCTCTACTGTGCTCCAATATGTTATGCTTGTTTTTTGGAGGGCCAGAAATAGAGGTCGCGGCACGTTATGTTACGTTTAGATGCGTTAAGCTAGGATGGTTTTGCCTTTCGGCTCTACACTACTATTCGGTGGATTTCGACGCCCTACATTTCTGTACCATCAACTGATCGTGGCAAGTAAGGCGCAGTCAGGTTCCGTTTGGCTAGGTCACGTTTGGATAACTTTGAAGAGGATGGCTTTGACTTTTGTGCAACATACTGTTGTACGGTGGGTTACTGTCCTCTACTGTGCCAAAGCATACTATGCTCGGTTCTTGCTAGGCGAGTAATAGCGGTCGCTGCACGTTATGTTGAGTTAGGCTACGTTTGGTTAGGTTATGCTGGTTTGTGTCAGTTTCGGTTGCTTTTGACATTTGTGCTATACTCTGCTATACGGCGGATATCTGTGCTCTACATTTCTCTACCATTTCCCGCTCGAAACTAGGGAGGCCAGCAATAGCGGTCGTGGCAGGTTTGGTTGAGTTAGGTTACGTTTGGTTACGTTACGCTTCGTTACGTTAGGAGAAGATATCTGTGACTTTTAAGTTTGCACTGTTTGTCTGCGAACCTCTGCGCTTTACCGTGCTCTAGTATGCCTTGCTAGGCTCTGGCAAGACCAGTATTAGCGGTCGCTGCACGTTACGTTGAGTCAGGCTACGTTTGGTTAGGATACGTTGGTTTGGGTGAGGTACGGGTATCTTTGAATTTTCTGCTTCGCACTGCGCCTCGGTGCATTTCTGCGCTCTACTCTCCTCGAATATGCTCTGCTTCGCTGTGTGGCTGCCAACAACAGCAGTCGCGGCACGTTGGATTGAGTTATGTTACTTTTGGTTATATTAAGTTTGAATAAGTTAGGAGATGATTGCCTTGACCTTTGTGCCATAGACTGCAATGTGGTGGATTTCTGCGATCAACTGTGCTCTAATGTCTTCAGACTGTCTGTGTCGTGGCCAGAAGTAGTGGTCTTGGCACGTTACGTTGTGTGAGGCTGCGTTTGGTTGGGCCAGGTTAGGATATATTTGACTCCTGTGGTGTACACTGCAATGCGGTGGACTTCTGCGCTCCACTGTGCTCTAGTGTATTCTGCCTTCCTCCGGGGATGTCAGATATAGTGGTCTCGAAGTGTTAAGTTGGTATACGCTGCGTTTCGTTTGGTTCGCTCAGCTTTGGTTGGGTTAGGATAACTGCGACTTTTGTACAACACTCTGCGCTTCTATGGTTATCTGCGTTCTACTATACTCTGTTATGCTCCGCTTGGCACTGTGGAGGGCAGCAATACAGGTCGTGGCACGTTAGGTTGAAATAGATTACATTTGCCTAGGATAGGTTAGGCTGGATTAGGCTGGGATATGTAAGACTCTTGTGCACAACTGCGCTATTCCATGGACTGCTGCGCTCTACTGTGCTCTATCATATTCTGCTTCGCGCTGGGGAGGGCACCAACTGTGGTCGCTGCTCATAATGTTGCGTTAGGCTACGTCTCGTTTGATTATGTTATGTCAGGTTATGTTGGGATATCTTCTACCTTTGTGCAATACGCTGCTATTTGGCGCCTTCAGGTGTTCTGCTGCGCTCTACTGCATACTGCTTGGCTCTGGCTAGGCCAGCAATAGTGGCTTCGGCAAGTTAGGTTGAGATAGGCTACGTTTGCACGGTTACGTTGGCTTATGTAAAGTTTGAGATGCTTCGACTTTTCTGCTATAAACTGCGATTCTGTGTATTTCTGCTCAATACTCTCCTCTATTAAGCGGTGCTTGGCTCTGTGGAGGACAGCAATAATTGCCGCGGCGTGTTTGGGAGAGTCATGTTACGTTTGGCTACGCTTGGTAAGGATTGCTTCGACTTTTGTGCTGTAGAATGCAATTCGGTGGACTTCGACGCTCTACGTTGCTCTACTGTAAGCTGCTCGACACTGGGAAGGCCAGTAGTGGTGGTCTCGACACGTTAGGTTTATTTAGTCTACGTCCATTTACGCTGTATCTGTTTGGGTTTGGCTGGATATCCCTGACTTTGAGGTGAACACTGTTGTTCGGTTGATTTCTGCGCTCCACTGTGCCGAACTATATTCTGCTTGGCCCTGTGATGTCTAGCAACGTTGACGGCGGAACGTTGGGTTGTCTTAGGTTGCGTTCGGTTAAGTTACGTTAGCTTGTCTTAGTTTCGAGTAGCTTTGAGTATTCTGCTGTACACTGCGGTTCTACGGATTTCTGCGATCTGCTGTTCCCTACCATGTTCTGCTTGTCCGTGCGGACGCAAGCAATAGTGGCCGCAGAACTTTAGGATGAGTTACATTAGGTTAGACTAAGCTTGATTAGTTCATGTTTGACCAAGCTAACTTTGACTTTTGCGATGTACAATGCAATGCGGCGGATTTCGGTGTCCTACGCTGCTCTAGTACGCTCTGCTGGGCTCTTAGGTGGCCATAAATATTGGTCTCGGCACGTTAGGTTGGGATAGGCTACGTTAGCTTGGGATAGGCTACGTTAGGTTAGGTTACGTTAACTTCCGTTAAGTTTGGTAGCTTCTCCTTTTCTGACGTAAACTGCGAATCTATGGATTCCTACGCAATACTCTCCTCTGATATGCTCTGCTTGGCTCTGTAGAGGCCACCATTATATGCCGCGGCACGTTAGATTGTGATAGATTGCTTTCGGCTGGGTTATGCTACGCTGGGTTAAGTTAGGATGGCTACGACTTTCCTGCTGCAGGCTGCTAGTATATGGACTTCTGCGCTCTACTCTGCTCTTTCAGTCTCTGCTGGTCCCTGGGGACGGCAGGAATAGCGGCGGCGTCACGTTAGGTTGTGGTATGTTACGTTCGGTTTGGTAAGTTTGGATAGGTTTGGCCATGGTAGCAGTGACTTTTGTGCTATACACTGCTATCCCGTGGATTTGTGTGCTCTACTGTGTCCTAGTGTGCTCTGCTTGGCTGTTGGAGGCCAGCGATAGTTGTCGCGGCACGATAGGTTAAGTTTGGCTACGTTCGGTTAGATTAGGTTCGGTCAGGTGGCGTTAGGACATTTATGACTTTTGTGTTTTACCTTGCATTGCGGCGGATTTCTGAGCTCTACTGTGCTCTGGTACATTCTGCTTGAGTGTGTGGGTGCCAGCAATAGTGGCCTCAGCACGTTCGGTTGAGTTAGTCTACGTTCGGTTAGGTTGCGTTGGTATGCGTTACGTTAGGATAGCTTTGGCCTTTCTGCTATACAGTGGGACCATATGGAATTCTGCGCTGTACCTTCCTCTAATGTGTTCTGCCAGACTCTGGGGGCGCCACCAATAGCGGTCGTGGCACGATAGGTTGTGCTACGTTATGCTGGGTTAGGTTAGGTTAGGTATGCTTTGATCAGTATTCCTTGGACTTTCTGTTATACTCAGCGATTCTATGGACTTCTGCGCTCTGCTCCACTCTAATATATTCGGCCTGGCTCTGTGAATGCCAGCAATTGTGGTCTCAGCACGTTAGGTTATGTAACGATACGTTTGGTTATATTTCGTTTGGATAGGTATGTAGAGGGTAGCTTTGACGACTGTTGTGTACACTGCTGTTCGATGGATTTCTGCGCTCTACTGTGCTCTAGTAGTCTCTGCTTGGATGTGGGGAGGCCAGCAATGGTGGTCCCGGCGGGATAGATTGAGTTATGATACGCTTGCTTGGGTTTGCTTAGGATAGCGTTGGCTTTTGTGCTTCACACAGCCATTAGGTGGATTCCTGCGCTCTACAGTGCTCTAATATGCTATGCTGGGCACTGCGAAGACCAGCAATTGTGGTCGCTGCACGATTATTTGAGTCAGATTGCGTTCTGTAAGGTTAGGTTAGGTTATGTTTAGTTAGGATGGCTTTGACCTTTGTGCTCAACTCTGCTGTTCTATGGACTTCTGCGCTTTATTGTGCTGTATGATATACTGCTTGTCCCTGGCGATCCAAGCTATAGCGGCCGCGGCACGTTAGGATAAGTCGATTTAGTATATGCCAGGCTAGGTTAGGCTATGTTTGGCTAGGTTATCCTTTACTTTTGTGATATACACTGCAATGCGGCGGATTTCGGTGACCTACATTGCTCTAATATGCTCTGCATGGCACTTACGACTGCAACAATAGTGATCGTTGAACCATAGGTTTTGTCATGTTACGTTAGGCTTGGTTAGGTTAGGTTAGGTTTGGTTAATATGGCCTTGACATTTGTTCTAGCACTGCCGTCCGGTGTATTTCTGCGCTCTACTGTACTCTGATGCACTCTGCTTGGGTCAGGGACTGCCAGAAATTGTGGCCTCGGCTCGTTAGTTCTAGTTAGTCCACGTTTGGTTAGTATAGACTAGGACAGGTTGCCTCAGGATATCCTCGACTTTTGTCTTATATGCTGCTATTTATTGGCTTTCTGCACTCAACTGCGCTCCAGTACATTCTACTTTGCTCTGGCTAGTCCAGAGATAGCGATCTCGGCTCGTTCGGCTCTGTTAGGTCACGTTTGGTTAAGTTACGTTCGGCTAGGTCATGACTGGGTAACTTTGACTTTTTAGCTATACACTGATTTTCGATGGATTTCTGCGATCAACTGTGATCTGGCTTCATCTTCTTGGCTCTCGGGGTCCAGCAATAGTGGTCGCTGCACGATACGTTGAGGTAGGTGGCCTTTGGCTATGTTACGGTTAGCTTGTTTACGACGTGGTAGCTTCGTCTTTTCTGCTATACACGCCATTCGGCGGATATCTGCATTCTACTGTGCTCTAGTATGTTCCGCTTGAATTTGCGAAGGACAGCGGTAGTAGTGTCGGAACATTATGCTGTGCTATGCTATGTTAGGTTTTGATCGGCTAGATCAGGTTAGCTTAGTGTATATTTGGCTTTTGAGCCTTACACTGTAATGCTGGGGACTTCTGCGCCCATTGTGCTCTATTATATCCTGATTGCCTGTGTGGGGGTCGGCAATAATGGTCTAGGCACGTTAGCTTGAGTTAGGTTACGTTTGCGCATGTCTAGTTTGGTTAGGATAGACTAGTATAACTTTGACTTTTGTGCTATAAATTGGTATTCGGTGGATTTTTGCGCCCTACTGTAGTCTAATATGTTCTGCTTTACCTGGGGAGGCCAGAAATTGTGGCCGCGGCGGGTTAGGTTGTGGTATGTTACGATTGATTTGGTTAGGTTTGTTTGCGTTATATAAGTTTATCTCTGACCTTCGCGCTATACACAGCTATTCTATGGACTTCGGCGCTTTACTGTGCTCCAATACCTCCTGCTTCGCTCTGGGGAGGTCAGCAATAGAGGCCTCTTCTCGTTACGTTTGGCTATTCTACGCTCTGTTAGGTTAGGTTACGCCCGGTTATGTTAGAATATCTTCGAACTGTGCGCTATACCTTGCTATCTGGAGGCCATCCGCGCTCTAATGTGCTATACTATACTCTGCACGACTCTGGCAAAGCCAGCAATGGTGATCGTGACACGACAGGTTGTATTAGGCTTCGTTCGGTGTTGCTACGATTGGTTAGTATAGGTAGGGACAGCCTTGTCTTTCGCTCTATACGATGCAGTGCAGTGGATTTCTACGCCCTGCATTGCTCTAATATACCCCGCTCGTCTCTGGCGAGGCCAGCAATAGTGGCCTCGACACGTTAGGTTGAGTTAGTCTACGTTCGCTTACGTTACGTTAGTTTGTGTTAGGTACGGATTGCTTCGACTTTCGTGGTATAAACTGATCTTCGGTGAACTTCTGCCCTCCACATTGCTCTAATATGTCCTGCTTGCCTCCGGGGAGGGCGGCAATAGTGGTCTCAGCACGGTAGGGTGGGTTAGGTTACGTTCGGTTGCTTTACGTTTGGCCAGGTTAGGACAGGGTAGCTTTGACTCTTGCGTTATGCACTGCCATACTGATGTCCGCTGCGCTTATTGTGCTATAATATGTTCTGCCTGGCTTTGGGTAGGCCAGGAATACTGGCCTTGACACGTTACGTTGAGTCAGCTTACGTCTCGCTTCACTAGGTTAGGCTTGGTTTGGTTAAGGTAGCTTTGACTATTGTGGTATAGACTGCTATTCGGGGGACATCAGCGCTCCGAATTGCTTTGCTAGCCTTCGCTTGTCTCTATGGAGGCCAGTAACAATGGGCGTGACACGATCTGTTGTGTTAGGTCACGTTTGGTTTGTATAGGGAAGGTTATGTTTGGTTAGGGTGGCTCTGAAATTTTTGCTATACCATGCTACTGGGCGGATTTCTGCGCTCCACTGCGATCTAGTACATTCTGCTCGGCTATGCGGAGGCCAGCAGTACTGCTCTCGGCACGTTAGTCTGAGATATGTTGCGTTCGATTATGCTACGTTTGGTTAGGATAGGATAGGCTACCTTCGACTTTTGCGTCATACACAGCTCTTCGGTGAACTTCTGCGCTCAATATTGATCTACTGTTGCTCGAACCTCGTGAGGCCAACAATAACGGAAGTGGCACGTCAAGTTGGGTTACGTTCCGTCCGTTCATGTTAAGTTAGTTTCGGATAGGATGGGACAGCTTTGACTTTTGCGCTATACACAGACATCCGGTTGATTTCTGCGCTCCTCTGTGCTCTAGTATGCGCTGCTTGCAGGTGGTCGTGTCAGCAATAGTTGTGTAGGCACGTTAGGTTCAGTTAGGTTACGTTTGGTTGTGTCATATTTGGCTAGGTTAGGCTAGGATAGCTTCGACTTTTGTCTTGTACACTACTGTTTAGTGTATTTCTGCGTTCTACTGTGATATAATATTCTCAACTTTGATCTGGGGATACCAGAAGTGATGGCCACGGCGCCTTAGATTAGGTTAGGTTACGTTCGTTTAAGTTTGGTTTGTTTGGGTTATGTTAGGACAACTTTGACTTCCGTGCCATACACTGCTATCCTATGGACATCTGAGCTCTACTCTCCGCCATTACGCCCTGCTTGGCAGTTCGGAGGCGAGAAATTGTGGGGCAGGCATTCTAGGCTGGGACAGGTTGCGCTTGGCCACGTCAGGTTATGTCACGTTAGTTTGCGATATCTCAAACTTTTGTGCTGTACAGAGTTGTTCGGACGATTTCTGCGTTCTTCATTGCTCTGCTATGCTCTGCTTATCTCTTGCGAGGCCTGCAATAGCTTTCGTGTCACGTCAGATTGGGATACGTTACATCAGCTTATGATATGTTTGGTTAGGTTAGGACAGAATGGCTTTGACTTTTATGCTATACACCGCAGGTCGGTGTATTCCTGCGCCCTATATTGCTGTAACATGCTCTGCCTGGCTCTGTGGAGGCCAGCAATGTTATCCTCGGCACGTTATGTGTAGCTAGGCTACGTTCGGTTAGTTTAGTTCAGGACAGGTTAGGTTACGGTACATTTGACTATTGTGCGACACAATGCAGTGCGGTGGATTATAGCGGTGTACTGTGTTCTAGTATATTGTGCATTGCTCTGCGGAGGCAAGTTATGGTTGTCTGGGTGTGTGCGGTTGAGTCAAGCAACGGTCATGTTACGTTAGGTTATGTTACGATAGGGTAGCTTCTACTATAGTGCTATGCACTGCGATTCCTTCGATATCTGCGCTCTAGTCTCCTCTAATATGTTCTGCCTGTCTCTGAAGAGGGCAGCAGTATTGGTGTCGGCTCGTTAGGAACAGTTACGTTGCGTTTGGTTACTTCACGTTTGGTTAGCTTTGGATAGAATCGCTTTGACTTTTGTGGTACACACTGCTGTACGGTAGGTCTCTGCGCTCTACGGTGCACTGATACGTCCTGCTTGGTTCTGTACACGCCAGTAATAGTGGTCTCGCTAAGTTAGGTCGAGGTAGGCAACGTTTGGTTGGGATTTGTTAGCTATAGTTTGGTTTGGGTGGTTTCGGATTTTCTGCAATACACTGTGATCCTATGGGCTTCTGCTCTCTACTCTCCTCCAATATGTTCCGCTTGGCTCACCGTAAGCCAGAAATTTTGGTCTAGGCACGTCGGGATGGGATAGATTACGTTTGGTTAGGTTACGTTAGCTTTGGTTAGATTTGGATATCTACGACTTTTCTGCTTTACAGTGCGATTCCATTGATGCCAGCTATCTGCTTTTCCCTATTATGCTCAGCTTGGCACGCTGGGCGGTGTGGGGGAGCAATTCTGGTCGCGGCACGATCGGCTGAGTTGTGTTACGTTTGGTCAGGTTAGTTTGGCTTGGGTTATGTGAGGATGGCAATGACTTACGTGCTCAACACTGATGTTCTATTGACCTGCGTGCTGTAATGTGCTCCACAGTATTCCGCTTGTCTTCAGGAAAGCCAGCAACCGGTCTCGGCCGGTTATTTTCAGTCATTCTACGTTTGGTTCTGTTACTTTAGGTCTTGTTAATTTCGGATATCTTCGAACATTCTGCTATAAATTGCTATTTGGTGGCTTTCTGCGTTCTACTCTGTTCTACTGCACTCTGGTGAACTCTGGGGTGCCAAAATTCGTGGGCTTGGCGCGATAGGTCTTGTTAGGCTACGCTTGGCTGTGTTATGTTTGGCTACGTAAGGTGAGGGTATCTTCGACTATTGTGCAGTGAACAACGATCCTATGGACCTCTGCCCTCTACTGTTCTCTAATGTGCCCTGCTTGACGATGGGGTGTTCACCAATAGTTGGCTAGGCACGTTAGGTTGGGCGTGGTTACGTTTGGTAAGGTTTTTCTAGGCCAGGTTATGGTAGGATATCTTCTACTTTTACGCTTAACACTTCAACGCGACGGATTTCTGCCCTCTACTGTGCCGTAGTATATTCAGTTTGGCTCTGGGGAGGTCAGCAATTGTGGTGTAGGGTCGTTAGTTTCAGTTAGGTAACGTTTGGTTGAGTTACGTTTGGCTATGTTCGGAAAGGTTTACTGGGACTTTTGCGCTATAAACGGATGTTCCGTGGATTTCTGCGCTATCCATTGCTCTACTATACTCCGCTCAACTCTGGGGAGTCCAGGAATAGTTGTCTCGGCACGTCAGGATATGTCACGTTACGTTTGGTTGCGTTACGCTTGGTCGGGTTATGATGGGTTAACTTTGACTTCTGCGCTGTACGCAGCTATATGGATGATTTCTGCGCTCTACTATGCTCTAATATGCTCTTCTCCGCTCTGGGGCCTGCAATAGTGACGGCGGCATGTTCGGTTCTGTTAGGTTACGTTTGGCTTGGTTAGGGTAGGTTAAGTTTGGCTAGGACAACTTTGACGTTCGTGCTCTACGCTACTATTCGGTGGATTTCGACGATCTATTGTTCTCTAGTATATTCTCCTTGGCTATGGGGAGTCCAGCAGTAGTGCTCTCGGGACGTTAGACTGAGTTATGTTGCGTTTGGTAATGCTACGTTTGGTTAGGGTAGGATAGGGTATTTTTGACTTTTTGCTGTAAACTGCTCCTCCGAGGATTCCTGCGTTCTACATTGCTCTTCCATACTCTGCTCGGCTCTCGGGAGGTAAGCAATAATGTTCGCGGCAAGTTAGGTAGGGTTAGAATACGTTCTGTTATGATAGGTTACGTTGCGTTGGGATAGGATAGCTTTGACTGTTGTGTTACACATTGATATTCTATGGACTTCTGACCTCTACTGCGCGCTATCACATTCTTCTTGTGTCTGGGGACGCGCAGGAAAAGTGGTCGCGGCTGGTTGGGTTAAGCTATGTTCAGTTCGGTTAGGCTAGGTTTGGTAAGGTTTGGTTGGGGTATCTGTGAATCTTGTGCTATACACTGCTGTCCGGTCGAATTCAGCATCCTACTGTCACCTAGTATTCTCTGCCTTGCTCTGCGGAGGCCAGAAATTGCTGCCGCGGCCCGTTACGTTGAGTTAGGTTACGTTTGCTTATGTTACGTTTGGTTAAGTTAGGATAGGTTAACCTTGACTATTGTGCTGCTCACTGCTATTCGGTGGATTTATGCGATCTTCGTTGTTCTACTGTACTCTACTCGACACTGGTGAGGCGAGCAATGGCAGTCGTGGCACTATATGTTGTGTTGTATTACGTTTGGTTAGTTTAGGTTAGGCTAAGTTTGGCTAGTGTTGCTATGACTTTCGTGCTATAAACAAATGTTCGGCGGATACCTGCCTCCCACTGCGCTCTGCTCTAATCTGCTAGACTCCGTGGTCTCCGCACGTTATGCGCAGTTATGCTGCGCATGGCGGGCTTACGTTTGGATAGTATAGGATAGGATTGCTGCGACCTGTACACAGCTATATATTGGACTTCTGCGCTGTATTGTCATCTAAAGCTTCCTGCTTTGCTCTAGGAATTCCAGAAATGGTGGCCGCGGGTTCTTACACTGACTTAGGATACGTCGGGTTAGTGTTTAGGGTGTTTGGGTTGCATTATGATGTCACTGACTGTCGTGCTATGCGCTGCACTTCTATGGACCTCTACGCTCTACTCTCCCCTAATACGCCCTGCTTGGCAATGGGGAGTTCAGCAGTAGTTAGTTAGGCACGTTAGGTTGGAATTGGATACGTTTGGTTATCTCAGGTTTGGTCAGGTTAGGTTAGGATACCCCTTATTTTCCGCTTTACACTCCAATGCGTCGGACTTCTGCGATCTACTGTTCTGTAGTATATTCTGCTTGGCTCTGGGAAAGCTAGCAATAGTGGTCTCGGCACGTTGGGTTAAGTTATGCAGCGTTTGGTTAGGTTACGTTTGGATTTGCTAGGATATGACAGCTTTGACTTTTGCAGTATAAACTGCTATTCAGGGGATCCCTGCGCATTACAGTGCTCTAGTACGCTCAGCTTGGCGCTGTGGATGCCAGCAATTGCGCTCCCAGCACGTTAGGTTGAGTTATGCTTCGTTTGGCTGGGTTAGGCTATGACAGGTCAGGTTAGGGTATCTTTGACTTTTGTGCTTTGCACCCCATTGCGGAGGCTATCTGCGCTCTCCTGCTTTCTCGTATATTGTGCTTTGCTCTGATGAGGTCAGTAATAGTGGTGTAGGCAGGTTACGTTGAGTTATGCTGCGTTTGCTAATGTCACGCTTGGTTAGGTTAGGACATGGTAACTTCGACATTTGCGCTATAAATTGCTGTTCGTAGGATATATGCACTCTGCATTGCTACACTAGCCTCTGCTTGTCACTGGGGAGGCCAGCAATGGTGGTCGTGACACGATCCCATGTGTTATGCTACGTTTCATTTGGACAGTGTAGGACATGTTTCGCTAGATTGCCTTTTGACTTTTGTGCTACAAACAGCTACTCGGTGGCGTCCTGCTCACTACTGTGCCCTAGTATATTCTGCTTTGATATAGGGAGGTCAGCAATAACGGGTAGCCACGTAAGGTTGAGTTACGTTACGTTTGGTTGTATTATGCTTTGATAGGTTAGGGTAGGTTATATATGACTTTTGTGCTGGACACTGCTATACGGTGGACTTCTAAGCTCTACTGCGCTCTAATATGGTCTGCTCGGTTCTGGGATGGACATCAATAGTGGTCTCGGCACGCTAGGTTGTGTCACGTTACGCTTCGCTTGGCTAGATTAGGATAGGTTTGGTTAGGATTGCTTTGACTTTTGTGCTACACACAGCTGTTCAGTCGATACATGTGCACTGAATTGCTCTAGAAGCATCTGCTTGGAACAGGGGAGGACAACAATAGCGGTCGTCGCACGTTTCGTTGTGTTAGGTTGCGTCTCGTTATGTAAACTTCGGATAAGTTTGTTTGGGATGAACTTGACTTATGTGCTATACACTGCTGTTCGGTGGACTTATAAGCTCTACTGCGCTCTAGTATATTCTGCTTGGCTCTGTGTAGAGCACCAAGAGTGGTCTCGGCACGTTAGGCTGAGTTAGGCTGCGTTTGGCTATGTTACGTTTGTTAGGTTGGGATGGGATCGCTTAGACCTTTGTGCTATACGCTGCTGTTCGGTTGATTTATCTGCTGTATTGTGATATAATATGCTCTGCTTCGCTTTGGGGATGCTAGAAATAGTTGTGTCGGCGAGTTAGATTGAGTTGTGCTAAGTTTGGTTAGGATACATTGGGCTTGTGTAGGCTTTGACGCCTTTGTCTATCGTGTTATACGATGTTATTCGGTGGAATCCTGCGCTCTACTGTGGTCCGCTATACTCTGCTCGCATCTGGGGTTGGCAGTAACAGTGCTCGCGGCACGTAAATTTGGGATATGTTTCGTTCGTTTATGTTACTATTTGTTAGGTTAGGAGTGGATGTCTTCAACTTTTGTGCTATTGACTGCAATTCCGTGGATTACTGCGCTCCACCGTGCTCTAGTACGTTCTGCTTGGCTCTAGTAAGGTCAGCAATAGTAGTCTCGACACGTTATGCTGAGTTTGGCTACGTTTGGTTATGTTACATTTGGTTACCGTAGGATATGGTATCATTGACTTTTGCGCTATACACTGCAATGCTGTCGATTTCTACGCTCTATTGTGCTCTAGCATGCTTCGCGTTGCTTTGGAGAGGCCAGTAATATTGGTCTGGGTCTGTTATCTTGGGCTCAGCTACGTTTGGCTTCGTTACGATAGTTTTGGTTAGGTATGGACTGATTTGCCTTTCGCGGTATACGCTGATATTCGGTGGACTTCTACGCTCAACTGTGCCCTACGATGCTCTGCTTGTCCGTGGGGTACCAGCAATCGTGGCCGCGGCACGACAGGTTGAGTTAGGTTACATTCCGTTATACCACGATTGGAGATATAAGGAGGATGTACCTCCGACTTTTGCACTATAAACTTCTATTCGGTTCATTACAGTGCTCTACAGTGCTCTAGCATGTTCATCCTGGCACGGAGAAGAACAGGAGAAGTTGTCTCGGCACATTACTTTGAGTTAGGTTACGTTCGTTTAGGTTAGTTTGGGCTAAGTTTAGCCAGGATAGCTTTTACCTTTGTGCTATGCACATCTATTCGGATGACCTCTGCGTTCTATTGATCACGAATTTGCTTTGTCTGACTCTGGGGAGGCCAGCAATGCTAATCTCGGCACCTTATGTTGAGTAATGCTACGTGCGGTTAGGTTAGGTTAGGAGTTGTTGGTTTGGGTATCTCCCACTAATATGCTATACATTGCATTGTGATGGATTACTGCGCTATACTGTGTTCTGGTGCATTCTGCTTGGCTCTGGGGAGGCTAGCAATAGTGGTCTCGGCAAGTTGGCTTGAGACATGCTACGTTCCGTTGCATTGCGTATGGTCACGTTAGGATAGATTGACTTCGACTATTGCGCTGTACACTGCTTTCCTATGTATTTCTGCGCCCTGCTTTCTTCTAATATGCACTTCTTGGTTCTGGGGATGCCAGCAACAGTGGTCGCGACGCGTTAGGTTGAGTTGTTTAGGCTAGGATATGTTAGGTTACGATACCTTTGTCTTTCGTGCTACGCAATGCAATGCGGTGGATTACTGCACTCTACTCCGCCCTAGGATATTCTGATTGGCTCTCGGGAGGCAAGCAACGGAGGACTCGGCACGTTACGTTCAGTAAAGCTACGTTCGGTTCTGTCACGTTTGGCTACGCTAAGCAAGTGTAACTTGGACTATTTAGCTATGCACAGAGATTCTATGGACTCCTGCGCTCTATATCTTCTAACGTTCTCTGCTTCGCCCTGAAGAGCGCAGCAGTAGCGGTCTCGGCACGTTAGGATGTGTCTGGTTACGCGCGGTACGTTACGATTGGCCAGATTAGAACATGATAGCTTCGACTTTTGTGCTATACACAGCTATTCGGTGGACATCTGCGCTCTGCATTTTACTAGCATCTGTTTGTCTCTAGAGAGGCCAGAAGTAGTGGCCGTGGCAAGTTTCGTTGAGTTAGGTAACTTTCGGCTAGGTCAGGTTGGGTTAAGTCTGGATAGGATGGCTTTGACTTTTGTACTGTACACTGCTTGCGGTGGATTGCTGCTCTCTACTGTGCACTGGCATAATCTGCCTGGCTGTTGGGAGGCCAGCAGCATTGGTCTCGGCACGTTAGTCTGAGTTATGTCGCGCTTGGTTATGTTATGATTGGCTAGATTAGAACAGCGTTGCTTTGTCATTTGTGCTGTACTCTGCTATTCGGTGGATCTCTGCGCCCTACATTGCTCTACTATACACTGCCCGAGCATGCGGAGGCGAATATCAGGTGTCCTGGCATGTCAGGCTGTGATAGGTTACGTTTGCTTTGGTCATGTTGGGGTCAATTTGGTCAGGAAATATTTGACTTTCGTACTCTACTCCGTTATTCGGTGCGTTTCAGTGGTCAACTGGCTCGGCTACACTCCGTTTGGCTCAGGGGAGGCCAGGAGCAGCTTTCGCGACACATTTACTTGATATACGCTACGTTCGGTTGGGTTAGGGTAGGTCAGGTTAGGATAGGGTATCTCCGACTTTTGTCCTATGAACTGCTGGATTTCTGCGCTCCGCGTTCCTCTACTATACTCTGCTCGACTCTGTGGATGCCAGCAAAATTGGCCCTGGCGCGTAGGGTTAGCTATGTTACGATTGGCTAGGTCAGGTTAGGTAAAATTTGATCAGGGAAGCTTTGATTGTCGAGCTACTCACAGTTATTCGGCGGATTCCCGTGATCTCCTGTGCTCTGCTTCATTCTGCTTGTCTCTGGGGAGGCCAGGGGCAGAGGCCACCGCACGTTATTTCGAGCTACGATACTTTGTGCTCTGCTTCATTCTGCTTGTCTCTGGGGAGGCCAGGGGCAGAGGCCACCGCACGTTATTTAGAGCTACGATACCTATGTCAGGGTTAGGTTAGGTCAGGCTATGTTAGGAAATCTTCGACTTTTGAGCTGTTCACTGTAACGCGGTGGATTTATGCGCTGTACTGTGTTCTAATGTACTCTTGTTCCCTCTGTGGATGTCAACAATAGTGGTCTCGTCATGTTAGGTTGGGTTAGGCTACGTCGGGATACGCTACGTTTGGCTAGGTTAGGAAAGGCTACTTCGACTTTTGCGCTTTACACTGCTCTTCCTTTAGTCTCTGTGACCTACTGTGATCTACTGCATTCCTCTTGGCTCTGGGGATGCCAGGTGGAGTGGCCGCGTCATGTCATGCTGCGTTATGATACTTTTGGCTAGGATAGGACAGGCTACTTAGACTTCTGTGCTATTTACTGCTATTCGGTGGATTCCTGCACTTAAATGTGCTCTAGCGTCTCTGCCTGGCTCTGGGGACTCCAGAAATATTGGTCTCGACACGTTAGGTTGAGATATGCCACGTTACGTTATGTTACGCTTGGTGTGGTTAAGACCGTAGGGTATATACATCTGCGCTGTGCACTGCTATCCTCGGACTTCGGCCCTCTACTGCGTTCTAATATCTTCTGCTTGGCTATGGGGAGACTAGAAATAATAGTAACGGCGCGTTAGGTTTTGTTAGGCTACGTTTGTATATGAAAAGTTCGGCTATGCTAGGACATAATATCTTAGAATTTCGTGCCATTCACTGCCATTCGGTGGATTTCTACGCTCTACTGCGTTCCAACGTTTCCTGCTTTGCTCTGTGGTGGCCAGTAATTACGGTATCGGCACGTTAGATTAGGTTGGGTTAGGTTGGGATAGGATACGTTAGGATATCTTCGACTTTTGTGCTATTCACTGCAATGCGGTGGGTTTCCGCCAACTACTATGCTCTAGTACATTCTGCTTGTCCTTGTAGAGGCCAGCATATAATATCTTAGAATTTCGTGCCATTCACTGCCATTCGGTGGATTTCTACGCTCTACTGCGTTCCATCGTTTCCTGCTTTGCTCTGTGGTGGCCAGTAATTGCGGTATCGGCACGTTAGGTTAGGTTGGGTTAGGTTGGGATAGGATACGTTAGGATATCTTCGACTTTTGTGCTATTCACTGCAATGCGGTGGGTTTCCGCCAACTACTATGCTCTAGTACATTCTGCTTGTCCTTGCAGAGGCCAGCACTAGTGGTTACGTCTTGTTAGGTGGAGCTAGGTTAGGTTTGGTTACGTTACGTTTGGCTAGGTAAGGGTAGGATACCTTGCCTTTTGTGCTATACATCGCTATTCCGTGGGTTTCTGCTCTCTCATGCTCTATAGCATGCTGTGCTTGGCGCTGGTGTTACCAGTAATAGTGGCCTCGCCACGTTAGGTTGAGTAATGTTACCTACCGTTAGTTCAGGTTAGGAAGTCTGGGTAAGGATTTCTTCGGCTTTTGTGCTATAAAATGCTATTCGGCGGATTTGTGCACACTAATGCGATCTAACATGCTTCTGCTTTGCTCTGGGAGGCTAGTAGCAGTGGTCGCGGCACGTTATATTGAGTTTTGCTACGTTTGGCTAGGTTAGGTTGTGTCAGGTTTGCTGGGATACCTACGGCTCCTATGCTATTCACTGGAGTGCGCAGGATTTCTGCGCTCCACTGTGCTCTAGTGAATTCTGCTTTACTCAGTCCAGGCAAGCAATGGTTGCCACGGCACTCTAGGTCGAGTTAGGTTGCGTTTGGTTAGTTTAGGTTGGACTAACTTCGGTATGGGTGTCTTTGACTTTCGTGTTATGCACCACTCTTCGTTAGACGTCTGCACCCGATTGCACTCTACTGCTTCTCGCTTCGTCCTCGTGAGGCCAGCAATAGCGGCCGCAGCACGTTACGTTGGGATAGGTCTGGATAGATATGGTTTTTGTGCTCTACACCTCGATATGGACTTCTGCGACCCAATGTCCTCTAGTAAGTTCTGCTCGACCCTGTGGTGGCCAGCAATGGTGGTCGTGGTACGCTAGGTTCAATAAGGTTACGTTACCTTATGTTAGGTTAGGAAGGCTCGGTTAGGATATCTTTGTCTTCTGCGCTACAAGCTGCTACTCGGAAGATTGCTGTGCTCTACATTGCTCTATTGCACTCTGCTCGACTCTGCGGATGTGACGAATGGTGGTCGCGGCACGTTAGGCTGTGTTAGCTTGCGCTACAAGCTGCTACTCGGAAGATTGTTGTGCTCTACATTGCTCTATTGTACTCTGCTCGACTCTGCGGATGTGACGAATGGTGGTCGCGGCACGTCAGGCTGTGTTAGCTTACGTTTGATTATTTAAGGTTATGCTAAGTTTGGTTAGGATAGCTATAACTTTCGTACTATACACTGTTGTTCGGTGGATTTCAGTGTTCTACTCTGCTCTGATACATTCCGCTTGGAACAGTGCATGCCAGGAGCAGTGGCCGCGGCACGTAATGTTGAACTATGCTACGTTCGGTTAGGTTAGGTTCAGTCAAGGTATGTTAGGAAACCTTTGACTTTTTTGCTTTACACTGATTTTCGGTGGATTTCTGCGCTCTACATTGCTCTACTATACTCTGCTCGACTACGGAGATGCGAGCAATAGTGTCCGCGGCACGCTAGGTTGAATTACGTTACAATTGGTTAGTTTAGGCTACGCTACGATTGGTTAGTGTCGTTCCTACTTTCGTGCTATATACTGATGTTCGGCGTATATCTGTGATATACTCTGGTTTACTACATTCTGCATGGATCAGGAGAGGACAGCAATAGTAGCGGCACGTTACGTTGTGCTAGGCTACGTTTGATTGTGGTATGCTAGTCTCTGTTTGGTTATGGTCTCCTAGACTTTCGCGCTACGCACTATTTTCCGGCGGGTTCCTGTGATCTACTGTACTGTACTGTTTCCTGC
>NW_016911737.1:16429-17081 GCF_001483705.2 Eufriesea mexicana | reverse complement strand
AACGATGCACGGTCACGATAAGAAGAAGAGCGGCGGTAAGCCGGGCCCCATTCTTAAGCGGCCGCAGTCGCGGGCCGACGTCGCGGTTTGGGTACACGAGGGGTCGTGTCTCTTTTGCGCGGAGGCCATCTCCGCCGCAAGGGGAAAGTTAAATCTAGCCGACATCGGGATCGAGGACTTGCGCCTTTTTTTCCGGTCTCCTACTGGAGGTCGGCGGACCCGAGGGCGCACAGCGAGCCGCCGCTCTTGCCGGGCGAATGAGCGAAGTCTTGGAGGGTTCCGGCGTGCGGGATACGGTTCCCATAAAAAAAGTGGAGCTGCGGATGACAGGGCTCGACGACTCTTAAACCCCCCGCGAGGTGTCCGCTGCCCTGGCTTGGGTCGGTGATTGCACCGAGGCGGAAGTAAGAACTGGAGTGATCCGGTCTTCCGCTTCGGGGCTGGGCTCTGTATGGGCCCAGTGTCACCTCGCCGCAGCGAGAAAGGCCGTCGATTGCGGGCGGATCCGCGGCGGCTGGACTTCGGCCCGTGTCGTAGCCTTGGAGGCACGGCGCGTCCAGTGCTTACGTTGCCTTGCGTTCGGTCACACAAGGAACGGACGCTCTAGCGCAGTGGACCGCAGCGACACCTGTTACAGGTGTGGCGCGGCGGG
>NW_016911737.1:0-15432 GCF_001483705.2 Eufriesea mexicana | reverse complement strand
AGATATGATAACGCGTTAGACCTCCGCCTTTGCGAGCGACCCTGTGCCTACGCCTGGGGAGACCGTCTCTCTCTCCCGTTGTAAACTAGGACATGGTGATCACGGGCAGGCGTGTGGGGGCCCGTTTGTTCGATAGGCGGTGGTCTGGGCGCTCGGCTCGGCGCAATATTCGCGCGACGTTCGGAAAGTGTGCGAGTGCTGCGGTGCGGTGGTATGCGTGGTATGTGTGCCTGTAAACGACCAGTCTCGCGCGCATGGTCATGGATGTCTCGGAAGCGAGTTTCCATCTCGCCGGGAGATAGCTACGGTTGCGTCGCGGGGGCGTCCTGGCCATTGCGTCGCCGCGAAGTCCTGGGCGCCACGAGATGCGAAGGGCTGGCCATCGTGTGTGCTTTAGTGGGTAAAAATCCCGCATAAACCCGCCCCTCCCCTAGAGGGTCGGGTATCCTTGAAAGATTTCCCCCACGTGAAAGGGGAAGAAAATGTTAGGCCACGATTGGTTAGTAGAGCTTCTACTTTCGCGCTACACACTCATGCTCGGTGTATTTCTGTGATCTACTAAGCTATACTTCATACTGCGTGGCTCTGGTTAGGCTAGGAGCAGATGTGGCGGCACGTCCCATCGAGCTATGCTACGTTTCACTAGGTTAAGTTACGCCAGGTTATGCTAGGTTATACACGGCTTTTGTGCTATTCATTACAGTGCGGTGGATTTCTGGGCTCTACTGCTCCCTAGTTCATTCTGCTTGCGTCTGTGGAGGCAAGCAATGGTGTCCTCGTCATGTTGGGTTGGGTCAGGTTGCGTTTGGTTATGTCCATTCTGGCTATGTTAGGATAGGTTACTTTGTCTTTTGCGCTATACACTGCTAATCGGTGTATTCTTTACGTCCACTGTGCTCTGATATGTCCTGCTTGGCTCTTGCGTGGCTAGTAATGGTGGTGTCTGCACGCTAGTTTGAGTTATGTTTCGTTTCGTTACGTTATGTTGGGAAAGCTTGATTAGGATGGCTTTAACTTTTGCGCTGTGCACTGCTATTCGGTGGTTTTCTGCGCTTTAATATTCTCTAATAAGCTTTGTTTGGCTCTGGGAGGCTAGCTATATTGGCCTCGTCATATTAGGTTGAGTCACGCCACGTTTGGATACGTTACGTTTGGCTATGTTTGGATAGGCTAAATTGGCTTTTGTGCTGTACAATGCTATTCCACGGATCTCTGCGCCACAATGTGCTCTAATAGCCTCTGTTTGGCAGCGATATTGGTCTCGTCACGTTATGTTGAGTTACACTACGTTTGGGCAGGTCAGGCTAGGCAATGTTAGTTCACGGTACGTCTGCCTTATGTGCTATACACTGAAATGCTGTGGATTTCTGCGCTCTGTGTGCTCTACTACCATCTGTTTCGCTCTGGGGATGCCAGGAGCAGTGTTCGCGGCGCGTTGCGTTGAGATATGTTACGTTTTGTTGTGTCGGGTTAAGTCAGGTTAGGTTAGGGTATATAAGAATTTTGTGCCATTCACTGCAGTGTGGTGCATTTCTGCGCACTACTCTGCTCTAGTACATTCTGCTTGTCTCTGTGGAGGCCAGAAATAGTGGTCTCGCCATGATTGGTTGAGCTGGGCTACGTTTTGTTGTCACTTGTGTGTAGGTTAGGAAAATCTACTTCTACTTTTGTGCTCTGCAATGCTTTCCATCGGATTTCTGCGCTCTAATGTTCTCTAATATGCTCTGCTTCGCTCTGTGGTGGCCAGTAATAGTGTTCTCGGCACGTTAGGTTCTGATACGTTACGTTCCGTTAGGCTAGGTTATGAAGGTTCAGTTAGGTTTTCGCTGATTTTTGCGCTATACACTGCTATTTGGTGAGCTACTGCGCCCTGCATGATTCCGCTACACTCTGTTCGACTCCGGGAGCGCAAGCAATATTGATCGTGGCACTCCAGTTTGAGCTATGTTACGCTTGGTTAGGTTTGGTAAGGTGAAGTTTGCTTCGGATTGCTTTGACTTTCGAGCTACACACTGTTGTTCGGTGTATTCCTGAGACCTACTTTGCTCTACAACATACTGCTTGGCTCTGGAGAGGCTCGTGAGCCGTCGTCGCGGCACCATGATTTGAGCTATGCTACGCTTGGTTAGGTTATGTTGGGTCAGGTTAGGCTAGGGTACCATCGACTTTTGTGCTATTCACTGCAGTGCGGCGTATTTCTGCACTCTACTCTCCTCTAGTACATTCTTCTTGTCTGTGTGGAGGAGAGCAACAGTAGTCTCGGCACGTTAGGTTGAGTTATGTTTGGGTCCGTGTGCTTATATCGGGAAGGCTTGGTTAGGATTTCTATGACGTTTGTCCTGTACACTGCTATACGGAGGATTTCTGAGCTCTATGTTGCTCTACTATACTGTGCTCGGCTCCGGAGGGGCGAGTAATAGTGGTCGCGGCGCGTTGTGTTGCGTTAGGTTACGCTTGGATAAGCTAGGTTAGGTGAAGTTTGGTTAGGGTGGCTGCGACTGTCGCGAGATACACTGCTATTCGATGGATTACTGTGACTTACTGTGCTCTACTATGTTCTGCTTGGCTCATGGGTGGCCGTAAGTGGAGGTCGTCACTCGTTACGTTGAGTTATGCTACGTTTGGCCAGGTTACGTTAACTTGGTTTCGGTTTGGGTTGCTTTGACTTTTGTGCTTTACTCTGCTATTCGGTCGCTTTCTGCGTTCTACATTGCTCTACTATATTCTGTTCTACTCTGGGGAGGAGCGCAGCAGCGGTCGCGGCACATTAGTTTGAGTTAGGCTACGTTTGGTTGGGCTACTTTGACATGTGTCAGGTTCGGGTAGCTATGACTTTTGTGCTATAGACTGCGATTCCATTGATTCCTGAGATCTACTGTCCTCTAATATGTTCTGATCGACTTTGAGGAGGCCGGCAATAGTGGTTGCGATACACTGGTTTAGATATCTTACGTTTGGCTCTTGTCAGATTGCATATATTAGGATAGCGTATCTTTGACTTTTGTCCTATACACTGCTATTCGGTGCATTTCTGTGCTCTACATTGCCCTACTGCACACCGCTCGACTTTGGGAAGGCTAGCAGTGGTGGTCGTGGAACGTTTGCTTGAGTTAGGTTGCGTTACGGTCTGATTAGGTTTGGTTATGTTTTGTTAAGGTAGCTTTGACTTTCATACTATACACAATTATGTGGTGGATTACTGTGATTTACTGTGCTGTACTATATTGTGCTCTGCTTTGGGGACGCCTGCAGAAGTGGTCGCGACACGATGTGTTTAGGTATGTTACGTACCGCTAGGTTATGTTAGCTCTGGTTAGGTCAGTGTATCTTTGACATCTCTGCCATTCAATGCAGTGCAGTGAATTTCTGCGCACTGCTGTGCTCCATGACATACTACTTGACTCAGTGGAGGACAGGAATGGTGGTCTCGTCATCTTAGGTTGAGCCAGGATAAGTTTGGGTATGCTACGTTTGGCTAGGTTATAATATGCTGCTTTGACCTTTGTGCTTTACGCTGCTATTCGGTGGAGTGCTATGATCTACTGTGCTCTACAACCTTATGCTTTGCTCTGGGGATGCCAGGGGTAGTGGTCGCTTTACGCCACGTTGAGTTATGCTACGTTTGGCTATGTTAGATTAGTTCAAGTTAGGTTAGTTTATCTACGGTTTCTGCTCTATTCTCTGCAATGCTGTGCATTTCTGCGCACTACTGTGCTCCAGTACATCCTGCTTGTCTCTGTGGAAATCAGGAATGATGGTCTCGTTATGTTTGCTTGAGTTACGTTAAGTTTGGTTATGTTACGTTTGGCTAGGTTAGGATAGGCTACTTTCACTTTTGCGCTATCCACTGCTATTCGGTGGATTTCTGCTCTCTGATATGCCCTAGTATGCTCTGCATGGCTATGTGGTGTCCAGTAGTAGTCGTCTCGGCTCCATAGGTTGAGTTATGCTACGTTTGAGGAGGTTGAGATACGATAGTATCGACATTTGTGCTATACACTGCTGTCCGTGCATTTCGGCGCTCCACTGCGTTCTAATCTTTTCTCCTTGGATCTGGGAATATATGCATTATTGGCCTCGGAACGTTGGGATGGTTCGCGTTGCGTTGGGTTAGCTTAAGTAAGTTCTATTTCGGTAAGGGTACATTCGACCATCATGCTATAGTCAGTTGTTCTGTGTACTTCTGCGTGCGAAATTGCTCTACGACATTCTGCTTGGCCTGGTGAGGCACCAAGTAGTTTTCGCAGCAACTTACGTTGTGGCAGGCTACGTTTGGTTAGGCTATGGTTGCTTTGGTTAAGTCTGGGTAGGTATGATTTCTGCGCTGTAATGTGCTCTAATGTCCTGTGCTTGGATCAGGGGTTACCAAAAATAGTGGTCACAATACGTTAGGATTTGTTAGGTTAAGTACCGTTAGGTTAGGTTAGGAATGTTCGGTTAGGATTTCTTCGACTTTTGTACTGTACGCAGCTGTTCTGTGTATTTCTGAGATCTGCATTGCCCTACTATACTTTGCCCGTCTCTGGGGAGGAGAGAAGCAGTGGTCGTGGCACGTCAGGTTGAGTTAGGTTAGCCTTAATTTGGTTACGGTGGCTTTGACTTTCGCGCTACACACTGTTGGTCGGTGGATGAGCTATGGTACGTTTGGTTCGGTTGGGATAGGAAAGGTTAGGCTTGGATATCCTCGGCTTTTGTGCTACTGACAGCAAAGCGGTGGATTTCCGCGCTCAATTGTGCTATTGCACATTTTGTTTGCCTCTATGGATGTCTCGCAATAGTGGTCTCGTCGTATTAGTTTTAGTTATGTTACGTTCGTATGTGTTACGTTTGTCTAGATTACGATAGGCTACTCTGACTTTTGTGCTGTACACTGCTTTCCGCTGAATTCTGCGCTCTGACGTGTTTTAATAACTTCTGGTTGGCCATGGGGAGGACAGAAATATCAGTGTCGTCACGCCATGATGAGTTACAATACGTTTGGATAGGTTATGTTTGGTCAGGTTAGGTTAGGGTATCCTTCACTATTGTGCCGTGCGCTGCAATGCGTTGGATTTCCATGCTCTACTGTGCTCTAATATATTCTGCTTGGCCCAGGGGAGGCGAGCAATAGCGGCCGTGGCCCGTTAGGTTGGGTTAGATTATGTTTGGGTAGGTTAGGTTATGCTAGGTTTGGCAATGATGGCTTTGACTTTCGTGCTATACATTACTTTCAGGTGGATTCCCGTGATCTACCGGCCTCTACTATACTCTGCTTGGCTCCGTAGATGACAGCAGCAGAGGTCGCGGCACGTTACCTTGAGTTATGCTGCTTTAGGTTAGGTTAGGTTAGGTCATGTTTGGTTATGGTACCTTCGACTGTTGTGCTATGCACTGCTATTCGGTGGATATCGGCGCTCTATATTGCGCTACTATACTCTGCTTGACACAGGGATGGCGAGCAATAGTGTTCGTGGCACGTCAGGTTGAGTTAGGTTACATTTGGTAAGGTTAGGTTAGGTCAGGTTAGGTTAGGGTATCTAGGGCCCTTGTGGTACTCACTGCAATGCGGTGTATTTACGCGCTCCACTGTGCTGTAGTACATGCTGCTTGCCTCTGCGGAGGCCAGAAATAGTGGTCTCGTCATATTAGGTTCATTTAGACTACGTTCGGGTGTGTCACGCTCGGCAAGGGCAGGTTTGGCAACTCTGACTTTTGTGCTATTCACTGCTGTTCGGTGGACGTCATCGCTCTAATGTGCTCTATAAGCTCTGCTTGGCTCTCCGACGATCAGTAATAATACTCCCGGCACGTCAGATTGAGTTAGGCTACGCACCGTAGGGATATGTTAGCAAGGCGTGGTCAGGGTTTCTTTGACTTCTGCGCTATGCACTGCGATTCGGCGGATGCCCGCGATCTGCAATGCGCTACTATACACCGCTCGACTCCGGGGAGGCGAGCAATAGATTTCGCGGCACGTTAGTTGGAGTTAGGTTATGTTTGGTTAGGTTAGGTTAGGCTGAGTTTGGTTAGGATAACATTGACTCTCGTGCTGCATACGCTTTTAGGTAGGTTCCTGTGTTTCGCCGTGCTCTACCATATTCTGCTTGACTCCGGGGATTCCAGCAGCAGTGGTCGCGGCACGTTACGTTGAGTTACGATAAGTATTGTTAGGTTAGGTTATGTCAGGTTGGGTTAGGATAACTTCGACTTTTTTGCTACACACTCCAATTCGGTGCACTCCTGCGCTCGAAATTCCTCTAATATACTCTGCTGGACTCATGGGTGGCGAGCAATTGTGGTCCTGGCACGTTACGTTGAGTTATGCTACGTTTGGTTATGTAAGGTTAGGCCAAGTTTGGATAGGACGGCATTGACTCGCGTGCTATACCCTGTCATTCGGAGGGTTTCTCTGATCTGCTGTGCTCTACCTCACTCTGCTTGGCACTGGAGTGGCCAGGAGCAGTTGTCGCGGGAAGATATGTTGAGCTATGTTACGTTCGGTTAGGTTAGGTTAGGACAAGATAGGCTGGGAAATCCGCGGCTCTTGCGCTATACATTGCCATACGGTGGATTTCTGCGCTATGCTGTGCTGTAGTATATTCTGCTTGCCGCTGTGGGGCCAAAAATAGTGGTCTCGGCACGTTAGGTTGTGTTAGACTACACTCGATTATGTTGAGTTATGGTACGTTTGGTTAGGATTGCTTCGATTTTAGTGTTATTCACTATTATTCGTTGCTTTCCTGTGATCTACTGTGCTCTGCTGTATTCTGCTTCGCTCTGGGGAGTCCGGCAGGAGTGGTCGCGGCACGTCATGTTGAGTTATGCTAAGTTTGGTTAGGTTAGGTTAGGTCAGGTTAGTTTGGGATATATACGGCCTTTGTGCTGTTCACTGCAATGCGGTGGGTTCAGCGCACTACTGTGCTCCAGTACATCCTGCTTGCCCTTTTGGTGGCCAGCATTGGAGGTTTCGTCATGTTTGGTTGATTTAGGTTACGTCTGGTTTTGCTACGTTTGGCTAGGTTGAGAAAGGATACTTTGTCATTTGTGATACACACCGCTATTCGGTGGATTTCTGCGCTCTACATTGCTCTACGGTTCTCTGCTCGACTCTGGGGCGGCGAGCAATAGTGGTCGAGTCACGTCAGGATTTGTTAGGGTACGTTTGCTTAGGTTAGATTAGGTTACGTTTATTCAGGGTGGCTATGACTTTCGTACCATACCCTCTTATTCGGTGGACGCACGTGATCCACTGTGCTCTGTTACACTCTGCTTAGCTCAGGGGATGCCAGGAACAGTGGTCGCGGCAGGCAATTTTGAGCTGTGCTACGTTCTGTTTGGTTGGGTTAGCCCAGGTTAGGATACGATATCTACGGCCTCTGTGCTATTCAGTGCAATGCGGTCAACATCTGCGCACTACTGTGCCCGAGTACATTCTGCTTTTCTCTGTGTGGCCAGCAATAGCGGTCTCGTCACGTTAGGTTGGTTTGGGTTACGATTGGTTATGTCACGTTTGGTGAGGTTAGAATAGGAAAGAAGAGTCTTTTGTGCTCTACACTGCTATTTGCGGATAACTGAGCTCTACGCCGTTTCAATATCTTCTGCTTGGCCCTCGCGATGCCAGTAATAGTGGTCTCGGCACTTTAGGATATGCTATGTCACGTTTGGCTAGGTTAGGTGATGTCAAGCTCAGACATGTTATCTTTGACTTTCGTGCTGTGCACTGATATTCCGAGAATTCCTTCCCTCGACTGTGCTATTCTATACTCTGCTTGGTCCTGTGGATGCAGCCATAGAGCTCGCGACACGTTAGGATATGTTGGGCTACGCTTTTCAATATCTTCTGCTTGGCCCTCGCGATGCCAGTAATAGTGGTCTCGGCACTTTAGGATATGTTATGTTACGTTTGGCTAGGTTAGGTGATGTCAAGCTCAGACAGGTTATCTTTGACTTTCGTGCTGTGCACTGATATTCCGAGAATTCCTTCTCTCGACTGTGCTCTTCTATACTCTGCTTGGTCCTGTGGATGCAGCCATAGAGGTCGCGACACGTTAGGATATGTTGGGCTACGTTTGATTAAGTTATGTCTGACTAAGTATGGTTAGGACACCTTTGACTTTCGTGCTATACACTCTTGCGAGGTGCATTCCTGTGATCCACTCTGCTCCACTAAATTATGCTTGGCTCTGGGGTTCCAGGAGCAGTGGTCGCGGTAAGTTGCTCTGAGCTATGCTACCCTTGGTTAGGTTAGGTTATGTCAGGTTATATTAGGATATCTTCTACTATTGCGCTACTCACCGCTATGCGAGTGATTTCTGCGCTCCACTGTGCTCTAGTACATTCTGCGTCTCTCTGTGGAGACCAGCAATAGTGGTCTCGTCATGTTAGTTTGCGTTTGGCTAGGTTTGAATGTGTTACGTTAGGCTGTGCTAGGATAGGCTACTATTACTTTTGTGCTATAAACTGCTATCCTCCGACGTTTGCGCTCGACTACGTTCTAATACCTTCTGCTTGGCACTGAGGTGGCCAGTAATATTGGTCCCGGCATGTTAGTTTGAGTTATGTTACGTTCCGTTAGGGTAGGTTAGGAAGGCTTGGTTAGGATTTCGTTGAATTTTGTGCTCTACACTGCTATCCGCGGATTTCTGTGCTCTACTGTTTTGTAATATTTCCTGCATGGCTCTGGGGACTCCAGCGATAGTGACCCCGTCACTTAAGGCTGAGTTATGTCACCTTTGGTCAAGTTAAGTTATGTCAAGCTGGGGCAGGTTACCCTTGACTATCGTGCTATGCACTGCGTATCGGAGTATTTCTGCACTCGAGTTGCTCTACAATATTCCGCTTGGCCCTGTGGAGGCCAGCAATGTTCGCTGCACGTTATGTTGCGTTGGCTACGTTTGATTGCGTTATGCTTGTTTCCGTTTGGTTATCGTGGCCCCGACTTTCGTGCTGTACACTATTGTCCGGCGTGTTCCTGTGATCAACTGTGACCTACTGTATTCTGCCTGTCTCTGTGGACTACGACAGCTGTGGTCGCGGCACGCACTTTTTAGTTACGCTAAGCTTGGTTAGGTTTGGTTGGAGCAGGTTATGATGGGATATCTTCGACTTTTGTGCTATTCATTGCAATGTGAAGGGTTTCTGCGAACCATTGTGCTCTACTACACTCTACTTGTCCCTGTGGATGTCAGCAATAGCAGTCTCCACATGTCAGGTCTTGTTAGGTTTCGTTTGGGTATGTTACGTATGGCTATGCCAGGATATGATACTGTGACATTTGTGCTTTACACTGGTGTTCGGTGGACATCTGTGTCCTACTGTGCTCTACTACATTCTGCCCGGCTATGTGGCGGCCAGGAGCAGTGGTCGCTGCACGATATGTTGAGGTATGCTCACCTTTGTTATGTTTGATTAGGGCCGGTCGTGGTATTATATCTACGGCTTTTGTGCTATTCACTGCTTTGCGGTGTATTTCTGCTCTATACTGGGCTGTGGTCCATTCTTCATGTGCCTGTTGAGGCGAGCGATGGTGGCCTCGTCTGGTTAGTTCCAGTTATGTTACATTTCGACATGATACGTTTGTCTAGATTAGGATATGCTAGATAGGGTCTTGTGATTTACTCTGTCATTCGGAGGATTTCTGTGATCTACTGTGCTCTAGTATATTCTGCTTGGCTCTGGGGATGCCGACAGTGGTGGTGCCGGAACGCCAGGTTGAGTTCAGGTACGTTTGCTTATGTTACGCTTGGTTAGGTTAGGATAGAGTGGCTTAGACATTTGTGCACTACGCTGCTATTCGGTGCATTTCAGCGCTCTAGTGTACTCTAATAGCCTCTGATTGGAACTGGGGTGGCCAGTAGTAGCGGTCTCGACACGTTAGGTTGGGTTTGGTTACGTTTCGTTTGGTTAGGTTAGGGCGGTTATGTTAGGATGTCTAGGTCCTTTGTGCGCTACATTGCAATGCTTTGGATTTCTGCGCTCTGCTATGCTGCAGTATATTCTGCATGGCGCTATGGAGGCCAGCAATAGCGGTCTCGGCTGGTTAGGATCAGTTATGCTACATTTGGTTATGTTACGCTTAGTGTGGTTAGGTTAGGAGGGTTTAGGCCTTTGTGCTATGCACTGCCATACGTGGATACCTGCGCGCTACTGTGATCCAATATTTTCTACTTGGCTCTGGTGATGCCTGCAAAAGTTTCTTCGGCACGTTACGTTGCGTCTTGTCACGTTCGGCTTGGTCTGGTTATATCAAGCTGCGTCAGGATAATTAAGAATTTCGTGCTGTACACCGCTATTCGTGGCATTTCGGCGATCACCTAAGCTCTACTATATTCTGCTTGGCCCTGGAGATGCCAGCAATTGTGGTCGCGGCAGGTTATGTTGCGTTAGGCTACGTTTGATTAGGGTATGTTGGAATATGTTTGGTGAGGTTTGCTCCGACTTCCGTGGTATACACTATTATCCGGTGGGTTCCTGTGATCTGCTGTGCTCTGCACAATTCTGCTTTGCTCTGGGGTGTTCGGCAGCGGTGGCCGCAGCACGCTCTGTTGAGTTACGCTACGCTAGGCCATATCAGGTTAGGCCCGGTTAGATTGGGGTGACCACGACTTTTATAACATGCACTGCTCTTCGGTGGATTTCTTCGCTCTACATTGCTCTGCTATACTCTGCTCGACGCTCGGTAGGCGTGCAGTAGCGGTCGCGGCACGTTGGTTTTAGTTATACTACGTTCGGATATGTTACGTTTGGCTAGGGTAGGAGAGGCTACTTTGTCTTTTGTGCTTTACACTGCGATTACGTGGGTGTCTGTTATCTACAGTGCTCTAATACATACTGCTTGGCGCCGGGGATGGCAGCAGCAGTGGTCGTGGCACGCCCTATTGTGTTACGCTTCTTTTGGTTTGGTAAGGCTAGGTCTGGTTATGTTATGATATCTTAGACTTTTGTGCTCTTCCCAGCAATGCGATGGTTTTCTGCGCACTACTGCGCTCTAGTGTACTCTGCTTGTCTCTGTGGAGGTCAGCAATATAGGTTTCGTCATGTTAGGTTGGGATAGGTTACTTTTGGAAGTGCTACGTTTGGCTAGGGTAGGAGAGACTATTCCGACTTCTGTGGTATTCGCTGCTATTCCTAGGATATCTCGGCTCTATTGTGCTCCAATGTTCTCTGCCTAGCTCTGGGGAGGCCATCAATATGTACCCCGTCACGTTATGATGTGTTGCTCTACGTTTGGTTATGTTATGTTAGGTCAGGTTATGTCAGGATATGTTCGTCTTTTTTGCTATGAACTGCAATGCCGTGGATTTCTGCGCTCTGCTGTCCTCTGGTATTTTCTTCTTGGCTCTGGGGAGGCCAGCCATAGTGCTCTCGTCATGTTAGGCTGAGCTAGGTTACGTTCGGTTTTGTTACGTATGGCTAGGTTAGGACACTATACTTCGTTTCTTTGATACACACCGCTATGCGGTGGCTTTCTGCGCTCTCATGCGCTATAATGGGATCTGCTTTGCCTTGGGGTGGCCAGTAATAGTGGTCTCGGCACGGTAGGTTGGGATTGGCTATGTTCGGTTAGTTTGGGTCAGGTCAGATTTGGCTATGGTAACTTCTACTCTTCTGCTTTACACATCAGTTCGGCCAATTTCTGCGCTCTACTGTGCTCTATTAAATTCTGCTTGGCCCTGGAGAGGAGAGCAATAGTGGTGTAGGCACTTTAGTTTGGTATAGGTTAAGTTCGGTTAGGTTAGGTTTGGATAAGTTTCGTTAGGATGGTTTTGACTTTTGTGCTGCACGCAGCTATTCCGCGGTATTCTGCGCCCTGTTGTGACCTAATACTCCCTGCTATGATCTGGGCATGCTTGAAATGGTGGCCGCGGAGCGTCAGGTTTTGTTAGGTTATGTTTGGTTATGTTAGGTTACGTTACGTTTGGTTCGGATGGCTTTGACTTCTGTGTTATGCAATGATAGTCTGTGGATTTCTGCTCCCTACTGTGCCCTAATATGTTCAGCTAGGCTCTGGGGTGTCCGGCAATAGAGGTCACGACTCGTTACGTTCAGTTACTCGACGTCTGGTCTGGTTTTGTTAGGTCAGGTTATGATAGGATGGCTTCGGTTAGGTTAGGTTGGGTTAGGTGACCGGGGAGAACGTCCCTCTCTCCCGTTGTAAGCTTGGTAAGAGTGACCAAGAGCTGGAGTGTGGGGGGGCCTTCTGTTCAAGAGACCGAGGTACTGGCGAGCGGCGTCGCCTGATGGTCGCGCGGCGTCCGCAGGGTGTATGTGCATTGCTGTGCGGTGGTATGCGTGTTGTGTGTGCCTGTAATCGACCCCTCTTGCAAGCATGGACATGATCGTTTCGGGTGCGGTTTCCCGTCGTGACGGGAGGGAACTGCGGTTGCGTCGCGGGGGCGTCCTGGCAATTGCGTCGCCACGAAGTCCAGGGCGCACCGAAATGCGAAGGGCTGGCCATCGTGGAGATTCAGTGGGTAAAAATCCCACATAACCCCGCCCCCTCCGCTAAGGGGCCGGGAAGTTTTGGAAGATTTCCCCCACGTGAAGAAAGAAATGGAAAAAGAAAGGAAAAGGTTAGGTTAGGATGACTTCGACTTTGGTGCTATGTACTACTACTTGGTGGCTTTCTCCGCTCTACTCAGCTCTAATATGCTCTGCATTGCACTGGATAGGCCAGCAATATTTGTCCCGTCACGTCGTATTGGATTACGCCACGTTTGGATAGATTAGGTAAGCACGAGTTGGCTCAGGGTATGTACAACATTTGTGCTACAAACTGCAATGCGGTGGATTTCTGCGCTGTGCTGTGCTCCAGAATTTTCAGCTTGGCTCTGCGGAGCCCACCAATAGTGGTCCCGGCACGTTGCGTTGATCTATGCTACGTCCTGGTATGTTACGTTCGGTGAGGTTAGTATATGGTATTTCAGACGTTTGTGCTGTACACTCCTGTCAGCGGATTTCTGTGCACTACTGCGATCTATTACTTTGTGATTGGCTATGCGTGGTGCCAGCAATGGTGATCTCGGCCCGTTAGGTTGGGTTATGTTACGAATGGCTAGGATAGGTTAGGTCAGGTTTGGTTAGGGTAGCTTCGACTTTTGTGCTATTCGCGTCAGTGCGGTGGGTTTGTGCGCACTACTGTGCCCTAGTACATTCTGCTTGTCTTTGTGGACGCCAGCAATAGTGGTCTCGTCATGTTACGTTGAGGAAGTCTACGTTTGGTTAGGGTATGGTAGCTTAGGTTAGGTGTGGACTGGTACGACTTATGTGGTATGCACTGCGATTCTATGGAGTTCTGCCCTCCCCTGTCCTCTAGTATGTTTCGCTCAACTATGCGGAGGACAGAAATAGTGCTCGTTGTGCGTTAGGTGGAGTTACGTTACGTTTGGCTAGGTTAGGATAGGATACATAGTTTTTTGTTCTATACACCGCCATTCGGCGGGCTTCTACGCTCTCATGTGCTACAATTTACTCTGCTTGGCCCTGGCGTGGCCAGTAGTAGTGATCTCGACACGTTAGGTTGATTAATATTACTTTCCGTTAGGTTAGGATGGGAAGGCTCGGTTACGATTTCTCTGACACTCGTTCTTTGCACAGCTATTGGGTGGGTTTCTGCGCTTTACATTGCTCTACTATGCCCTGCTGGATCGTGGGTAGGCGAGAAATAGTTGCCGCGGCACGTTATGTTGTGGAAGGTCTCGTTTGTATGCGTCCGGTTTGGCTAGGTTAGGAGAGGCTACTTTGACTTTTGCGCTATACACTGCTATTCCCTGCATTTCTGCGCCCCAATGAGCTCTAATATGCTCTTCTTAGCTCTGGGGTGGCCAGTAATTGTGGTCTCGGCAAGTTAGCTTGAGTTAGGTTACGTTTCATTAGGCTAGGTTAGGGTGGTTCGGTAAGGATTTCTTTGACCTTTATTCTATACACTGCTTTTTGGTGGATTTCTGCGATCTACATTGCTCTACTATACTCTACCTGAGCCTGGGAAGTCATGGAATAGCAGCCGCGGCAAGTTAGGTTTTGTTACGTTATGATTGCTAACGATAGGCGAGGCTACGTTTGGTGAGTATAGATTCAACTTTCTTGCTATGCCTGGTTAGTAGGTGGATTTCTGTGATATACTGTGCTCTACTACATTCTGCTTTGATCTGGGCAAGCCAGGAGCAGTGGTCGCGGCACATCGTGCTGGGTTATGCTGTGCTACGTTGGGTTAGATTGTGTCAGGCTACGTTTGGTTATCTATGTCATTTGGGCCATTCACTGCATTGCGGTGGATTGCTGCGCTGTTAATTGCTCTACTGCTTTAAAATACTCTGCTCGACTATGGTGGCGAGTAATGGTTGCCGTGGCACGTTAGGTAGAGCTATGCTAGCTTATGATATTTTCGGTTAGGGTAATATCGGCTTGCATGCTGTACACTGTTGTACGGTGGTTTACAGTGGTCTACTGTTCCCTACCCCATTCTGCTTGTCTCTGGGGAGGGCAGGAGCAGCGGTCGCGGCAGTTTGCTTTGAGCCATACTAGGCTTGGTTGGGTTAGATTATGTCAGGTCAGGTCAGGATACCTACGACTCCTGCGATATTCACTGCAATGCGGTGATTTCAGCGCACTCCTGTGCGCTAGTACACTCTGCTTGACTCTGCGGAGGTTAGCAATTGTTGTCTCGCCAGGTTAAGTTGAGTTAGGTTACGTTTGGATACGTTACGTTTGGCTATGTTAGGATATGCTACTTTGACTTTTGTGCTTTACACTGCTATCCCGTGTGTTCCTGTGACCTACTGAACTCTGCTGCACTCTGCTTGCCTCCAGGGAGGCCCGGAGCAGTGGTCGCGGCATGTCATATTTGGATATGCTGCGTTCGGTTAGTTTAGGTTAGGTCACTTTAGGTAAGGATATCTGCGGCCCTTGTGCTATTCACTGTATTGCGGTGGATTTCTGCACTCTACTGTACACTGGTACATTATGGTTGTCTCTGAGAGGCCAGCAATGCTGTTCTAGCCATGTCAGGTGGAGTTAGGCTTCGTTTGGATGTGTGACGACTGACTAGGTTAGTATAGGCTACTTTGACTTCTGTGCTCTTCTCTGCTATTCGACGCAATCCTTCGCTCTAGTGTGCTCTAGTGTGCTCTTCCTGGCTCTGGGGGTGACAGCAATATTGGTCTCGTCACGTTATCTTTAGATACACTACGTTTGGGTCGGTAACGTATGGACAGGTTATGTCAGGGTATGTACGGCTTCTGTGCTGTGCAATGCAATGCGGTGGATTTCTGTGATCAACTGTGCTCTACAGTATTCTTCTCGTCTCTTGGGAGGCCTGCAGCAGTGGGCGCGGCAACGTTATGTTCAGCTATGCTACGTTTGGTTAGGTAATTTTGGGCCAGGTAAGGGTATATGCGACTTTTGCTGCATACTCTACAATTCGGTGGATTTCTGCGCTCTACGTTGCTCTAGTCA
>NW_016911736.1:193590-197225 GCF_001483705.2 Eufriesea mexicana | reverse complement strand
GGTATTATTTGATATAAGATAATATTAATATTTTCATGTATTTATTTTATGCGTAATATTTGATAGTGAATAATAAAATATTATGTAATATTTAATATTAATAACATGTTATGATATTATACAAATACGTGTATCGTAAAATAGGAAGTAAATGCAAGTGGTATTGCTAAAAAACTATTATTGATAATTAGTATCATTGCTATTTAAAGCACTCAGTCCATAGCTTTAGTAGTTCTTTCAATCTATTTTATTTTGTATTTAATTTTTCCGCTATGAAAACAATGTTAATAAACAATTGAAAATAAAATTTCCAAATAAAAAAATTTATTTTTTACTCTATTCTATGCTAGTGTATATTTATTACAAAATAATAAGAATATTACGCAAGAAAAACAGTTTTCTATAGTGATCTTATTTACTACTAATTATTAAATTAAACATCGTATAAGAATGTTGCATATAATTCCAACTTCGCCGTGTAACTATAAATGTCCATGAATTAATACAGAAATTTGGAAATTTATTAATTTTCTAATGCCGAATAAATACATACTTTACCGCCGGCCATCAGCGCCATCTATGATTTCGGCTCAAAAATCACGAATGTGATAGGAATATAGAATAGGCAAGGAGGTCGTCGTAGTGCTGGTCACGTGGTATGCAAGGACGGAGAGGGGATAGAAAAGGATAGAATGGCTCCGGCAGTGAAGAATTATTAATTACTCATTTTCCGTAAACAATTTGTGAACCTTTATAATTTCATTGCGAAGCTGGAACTTCAGGCTGCATTCCTATATAACTTTCGTAAAGAATTTAACTCTAAATTGTTAGTTATTAATTTTCGTTTGATGGCGTCTATGATTTCGTAACGGCGACCATCATGATCTTCCGCGAAAATATTTAATACTAAATGAACCTAGAATCAAAATGTGATCAAAAGTTATATGAGAAGATTCGTAGGAACATTGCCTCTATCATGAGTACATAAAGGTTCATAAATTAATTGCGTAAAGGATAGTAATTAATGAAAAATCAATGGCGTCTTCGACAATCTTCGACAACAATTCAAACACTGCGCAAAACAATTATTAATAATTAATTAATTAGGGACAAATTTATATCGAAAGATATATGTGAAAGTTCTTGAAGGATCTGGCTTTACGATGGAATTATAAAAGTTCATAAATTAATCCCAGATATTGCGTAATTAGCGAATTTTCCACTGCCGATATGATTTATTAAAATATATTCGGAGCACATAACCAGAGTTAGTAAACTAACAACAGCGCCATCTATATAATAGATGGCGCTGATTGAAAGCGCGTGAATTTGAATCGATTATTATCCCAATAAATTAATTCGACAATGGAAAATTAACAAATCCTGAGTTTCAGTAATTAATTCATGAATTTTTATAATTGCATCACATCCTCTGTGTAATAATTATTACAAATTAATTAATTAAAAAGGAATTAATTTATCCAGAATTACCAAAGGCACCAAATGCATAAAAGAAATATGTACAATTTTCATCCTATCTCTATAAAACCAATAGTAACTTTTAATAGAACAACTATAAATTTGCAATATTTTATACATGAGACCACTCTGGTAATTCCAATATTAAAATGAATTAAACTCTTGATAGAAAGATTATGCTGCATCATTTATTTAACTATACTGTACAAAACAAAACTTAGTCTGTAATATTCATTATGTAACTCTTGCAGAGATTACTTTCCTTCAAACGACTCTGCAAACAAAATTGCTTTATTATGCTCAGATATTAAGGAATATTAGTTTCTCAAAAAACGTGTAATCCATATGTGAGATCTTTCTCCTACTCACTTTCTATATGCAGTTGTATTCACTGCTGTTGCAGAACTTTTATTCTGTAGATAAGTTGCAAAATACATATTCGATTATCCTTTCCATTCAGTTGAGGTGTGTACAGTGTCGTAAAATCTAGTATAGTTGCTATCTATCTCAACCAATTCTTGAATTCTCGACTGGTAAACCCTCCTGGTTCCGTTATCCCATTTAAATCTGTAAGTTATTTCACTTTGCTTCTGCTGCTGCAACACAATTGAACAATCTCTATAATGCTTCAATATTCGATTCCATAACATAAATCCTTACATAATTAATAAAATCTAACACTATCATTACATACCTGTTTATGTTCCAAGCCTTTGGCTGTATAAGCTCAAATAAATCAGAATGTTTTGGCTCCAACTGGCACTTCAACCTTGTTCTTGTCTCTTCAAATGGAATTTTCAATAGCTTTGCTTCACAAAAATATCCTGCATTCTCCAAATCCTGTCTTAAGTACTCTTTTCGTTAATTTCATTTCTAATACTTTCTTGAACAACTCTTTCATATGCTCTATACATAGATTCCCCAATTTTCTGTGCCTCTCAACCAGCTTATTGTTCTTCTCTACTACTATAGAGTCCATTATTACACATATGACATACAAATATTTCTTCTTCGTTTTTAAAAACTATTACTTGATATTGCTTGAACATTACTGCACTACCATCTCCAGTTATCATATTTACTGACAATAAATTCTGTATTAAGTGTGGAACACAAACAACATTCAAGCATCTGGCTGTATTCTAACTTTCGCTGTAACTTCCATGGAAATATTTCTTTACACTGATCCAAATTCTACTCTTATTTCTTCCTATTTTTTAAAATATTCTAGTTTACTAACCATGTGGCTCGTTGTACTGGAGTTCAAAATCCACTATTCTCTTCCATTGTTCTCTGCCAAGAAGCACGTATTCCTTTTTCATCTTGATCCCCTTTTCCTTCCTGTATGTTTTCAGAATAACAGTCCAAAGGATTTTTTTCAAATAATTGAACTTCTTACATGTCAAATATGAAGAGTATATCTCTTAAGTCTGGACTTTTCATCTTAATCCTAGAAATATTACTGATTTTCATTCTAATCTGCCACAATTGTAACACTTAATTCCAACGTTAACTTTGTTGTTTTTCCAACATGCATATGTAAGATGTCTAATGGAATTGTGCTTGAAAGATCTCTTCTCCTGGGGTTTAAATGCTACAGATCTACTTTTTCCGTTGCTTTCTTTACAATCAGTTTAGTTTTGAGATTATCCATTCCCTTTTCTTCTTTCTGCGTTAACTCCCAGACATTTGCAAACACACAATCTAGAAACATACATAAGATTTTAGTTATAAGCATTGTTTTATCTATCTTACTTCCTAATGTATGTAATTTGAAAATTTACCTGTCTGACACGTAACTTGGGTTACAATATCACGTTTAAATTTATATTTATACATGAAAAATTCCGCTGTAACAAAATATCCTTGCTGTTCTTATCCTTCTCATAGACATTGCTGAATGTTAATCACACTTCATGACTTGAAATGAGGTTGATAAAGGAATTCCTCCCCTCTGGGTGAAACTCTCAGATTTTGTACTTACACATTGTTTATTAACCAATCCAGTTTGTACTTTTCTATATTTCTTGGTTCATTCATTGCACGATCATACAAACCTTGACATTACGGCATGAAGACAACTGTAAATTTTCGAATATGATATCTATCTTGATCTTTTCATCTAATGACACTCCCAATTTCCTTCTCGAATATTG
>NW_016911736.1:184963-193302 GCF_001483705.2 Eufriesea mexicana | reverse complement strand
TATGATTTCGTAACGGCGACCATCATGATCTTCCGCGAAAATATTTAATACTAAATGAACCTAGAATCAAAATGTGATCAAAAGTTATATGAGAAGATTCGTAGGAACATTGCCTTTATCATGAGTACATAAAGGTTCATAAATTAATTGCGTAAAGGATAGTAATTAATGAAAAATCAATGGCGTCTTCGACAATCTTCGACAACAATTCAAACACTGCGCAAAACAATTATTAATAATTAATTAATTAGGGACAAATTTATATCGAAAGATATATGTGAATGTTCTTGAAGGATCTGGCTTTACGATGGAATTATAAAAGTTCATAAATTAATCCCAGAAACTGAGTAATTTGTTGATTTTTCACCGAGGAGGCATTCTATCCTTTTCTAATCGATATCTGTCCTCGTCTATCACGTGACCAGGTGTAGACGACCTCCTTGCACATTCTGTATTCCTATCACTTTTCGAGCTTCGGGTCCAAAATCATAGATGGCGCTGATTGAAGGCGCGTGAATTTGAATCGATTATTGTCCCAATAAATTAATTGGACAGTGGAAAATTAACAAATAATGAGTTTCAGTAATCAATTTATGAATTTTTACAGTTACATCCCAAAGCTGGAACTATAGGCAACATTCTTTTGTGATTTTGAGAATAATTGGATGCTAATTAATTTGTTATCCGTAATCAATTGAAGGTGTACGTGATTTTGTACCAACGACAATGATCATTTGAGAAAATATTAAATAAACGACAAAACTAGAAGTATAATGTGAACAAAAATGTATGAGAAGATGCTCAAGCATATTCTTTTTATAATGTGTACATGGAATTTATAAATTGATTGTATAAAAGATAATAATTATTGTCAAACGATCACTGGTATCAGTTCACACACTCCGTGCAATAATTATTACAAAATAATTAATTAAAAAAGAAATTAATTTGTCCAGAATTACTAAAGGGTCAAATGCAAAAAAGAAATAAATATGTATAACTGTTTTCCTAACTCAATGAAATCAATACCAGCTTCTGATAAAAAGACTATAAATTTGCCATATTTTATGTATGAGATCACTTTGGTAATTCTAATATTGAAATGAATCAAACTCTTGATAGAAAGATTATACTGCATCATTTATTTCACTATACTGTACAAAACAAAACAATCTGTAATATTCATTGTGCAATACTTGCAGAGTTTACTTTCCTTGAAACGAACCTACAAACAAAATTGCTTTATTACTTTCAGATTCGAAGAATATTAGCTTCTCAAAAAATGTGTAATTCATATGTGAGATCTTTCTCCTACTCACTTTCTATATGCAGTTGTATTCACTGCTGTTGCAGAACTTTCATTCTGTAGACAAGTTGCAAAATACACAGCTTGCATCCACAATTTCTTTTTTCCATTTCAGTCGTACAGGAGTGCTCGTGTTTTACTCAATAATATTCGATTAAATTTTTCCATTCAGTTGAGGTGTGTACAGTGTCGAAAAATTTATTACAATTACTCTTTATCTGCACCAATTCTTGAATTCTCGACTGGTAAACACTCCAGGTTCCGTTATCGCATTTATATCTGTATGTTATTCCACTTTGCTTCTGTTGCTGCAACACAAACAATCTCTATAATGCTTCAGTATTTGATTCCATAACATAAATCTTCACAAAATTAATAAGATCTGAGACTATCATCACATACCTGTTTCTATTCCAGGCCTCTGGTTGTATAAGCTCACATAAATCAGAATGTTTTGTCTCTAACTGACTTTTTGTGCCTCTCAACCAGCTTATTGTTCTTCTCTACTACTATAGAGTCCATTATTACACATATGACATACAAATATTTCTTCTTCGTTTTTAAAAACTATTACTTGATATTGCTTGAACATTACTGCACTACCATCTCCAGTTATCATATTTACTGACAATAAATTCTGTATTAAGTGTGGAACACAAACAACATTCAAGCATCTGGCTGTATTCTAACTTTCGCTGTAACTTCCATGGAAATATTTCTTTACACTGATCCAAATTCTACTCTTATTTCTTCCTATTTTTTAAAATATTCTAGTATATTAACCATGTGGCTCGTTGTACTGGAGTTCAAAATCCATTATTCTCTTCCATTGTTCTCTGCCAAGAAGCACGTATTCCTTTTTTATCTTGATCCCCTTTTCCTTCCTGTATGTTTTCAGAATAACAGTCCAAAGGATTTTTTTCAAATAATTGAACTTCTTACATGTCAAATATGAAGAGTATATCTCTTAAGTCTGGACCATTCATCTTAATCCTAGAAATATTACTGATTTTTATTACAATCTGCCACAATTATAACATTTAATTTCTATGTTACCTTTGTTGTTTTTCCAACATGCATATGTAAGATGCCTAATGAAATTGTACTTCAAACATCTCTTCTCCTGAGGTTTGAATGCTACAGATCTGCTTTTCCCCTTGCTTCCTTGACAATCAGTTTAGTTTTGAGATTATCTATTCCCTTTTCTTCTTTCTGCCTTAACCCCCAGACATTTGCAAACACACAATCTAGAAACATACGTAAGATTTTAGTTATAAGCATTGTTTTATCTATCTTACTTCCTGATATGTAATTTGAAAATTTACCTGTCTGACACGTAATGTGGGTAACAATGTCACGTTTAAATTTATATTTATACATGAAAAATTCCTCCATAATAGAATATCCTTGCTGTTCTTATCATTTTCATAGACATTGCTGAATGTTACCCATACTTCATGACTTGACATAAGGTTGATACAGGAATTCCTCCCCCCTGGTTGAAACTCTCAGATTTTGTACTTAAACATTGTTAGTTAACCAATCTGAAAATCATTGTCATCTCTATGGTGGATTTGTTCTTCCTCTCAACAACTTCATTGCACTGCTCTATCTTGGCTGAAATCAAATCATGTTCTATTTCTTCTGATGTAACCAAACCTGGAAGTATTGTCCCACAAACTCACCTCCATTGCCTGAGCATATGAGTACTTTTTAACTTCTTGACAGATGGATTTTCTTTTAATGCCGCCAATCTTTTTATTTCCTCAGCTGTCTGACCATTTGCCTGTACATGCAAAACAATAATCACTCGAATAATCATAAGCAGTCAAGACGTACCTCTTACCTCCTTTTGATATTGGTTTTTTTGGCCCAATTAAATCCATGTACCACATACACATTAATACCGCTGTTTATTGTTTCCAGTTTTTTGTAGATATTTCTCCAGATTTTTGCCTAATTGCGACATTTAAACTCTATATTGAATTTATCTTTACTTTTCATAACTATTACTAATTATTCGTTTTCCATCTTTCCAATGATCCTTATATTAGCATGACTTACAATTAGTCATCAATACTACACACCTTTCTTTGTTAATCCATATGCGTCCTCGTTTATGTTTTGTGATCCATATAACATGCATTTCTTCTTCTTAATGTTTTCTATTGAACTACTCCATTTTCTTTACATACATGAACTTCATCTTCCTGAAACTTAACAGATTAGTGTTGGTCATTGTCTTTGATCACTGATATCAATATTTATTCAGACCAGGAACACAGCATACCTTTCAATCCAACTGTAGTCTCTATATCCCTGCACATGACAAACCCATCTTCCTTTTTCAATCCTTATTTCACCACCAAATATATCCATTCTGCATGTCATATGGCAAGTAGGTCTAGAATCCAAAAGACATATGGTAACTTATACCATTATATTACTGCGACAATCCTTCCTTGCTATAAAGAATAATTCTTACCATATTTTTCTCCTACTGCATGTGCCTGTATATTTCAAGAGAATATATTACTTACAGAATCAGGCTCTGCTGTCACTAATAAAAGATAGAAAAAGAATGGAACATATCTTACACTATTTATTTGCGAATGAAGGTTATGTTAAAACAAACACAAAATCTTTTACATGATGCACACACACCTCAACGGACACAACAATGGCTCCCACGTTTTTCTGCAATCTTTTACGCACTTCTGTAAAATAATGGGCCAACAAAATAGGAAACAGTTTCTCCAATCTAGTGCTAGCGAAGAAACCCAATCAAAATCGAAGTTTAGAAAATCTAAGCCAAGAGAGATAACGACGCAGTACGACCTGCCACGCCCTTCCACATACGGCACTGTATTTAGAAAAAAAACCGCGAAAATCGAAAAAAAACCACTGATTCTATTAGAGAAGAGCCCGTTCTATCGAATGATAATGAAAAATTAAAATCAAAAACACAAGTTTCAAAGAACTAAGCCACGAGATATAACGTCGCAGTACCATCTGCCTCGCCCTTCCACATACGACACTGTATTTAGAAAAAAAAAACGCGAAAATCGAAAAAAACCACTGATTCTATTAGAGAAGAGCCCGTTCTATCGAGTGATAATGAAAAATCAAAATTCAAAAACGAAGTTTCAAAGAACTAAGCCACGAGAGATAACGTCGCACCACGACATATCACACGCGTCCACTTCCGACACTGTATTTTGAAAAAAAAACGCGAAAATCGAAAAAAAATCACTGATTCTATTAGAGAAGAACCCGTTTTATCGAGTGATAATGAAAAAATTAAAATCAGAAATAGAAGTTTCAAAGAGCTAAGCCACGAGGGATAACGTTGCGCCACGACCTGTGACACGCGTCCACTTTTGGCACCGTATTTAGAAAAAACACGGCGAAAATCGAAAAAGAACCACCGATTCTATTAGAGAAGAGCCCGTTCTATCGAGTGATAATGAAAAATTAAAATCGAAACCAGAAGTTTCGAAGAACTAAGCCACGAGAGATAACGTCGCATCACGACATGTCACACGTGTCCACTTCCGGCACTGTATTTAGAGAAAAGACGGCGAAAATCGAATAAAAACCACTGATTCCAGTAGAGAAGAGCCCGCTCTATCGAGTGATAATGAAAAATTAAAATCAAAAACAGAAGTTTCAAAGAACTAAGCCACGAGAGATAACGTCGCAGTACGACCTGCCACACCCTTCCACATTCGGCACTGTATTTAGAAAAAAAACCGCGAAAATCGAAAAAAAAACCACTGATTCTATTAGAGAAGAGCCCGTTCTATCGAATGATAATGAAAAATTAAAATCAAAAACAGAAGTTTCAAGGAACTAAGCCACGAGAGGTAACGTCGCAGTACGACCTGCCATTACCTTCCACATTCGGCACTGTATTTAGAAAGAAAACTGCGAAGATCGAAAAAAGGTAGGTTTGCTGATTAAAAAAGAGTCTACTTTGATCAGTCATAACAAAATATTCTAATGCGGAGCAGGCATTTCATATATCTAAGCTAGGAAAGCTCACACTTCCGTCACTCTACGTCGAAAATGAAAGGTCCAAATCGGAAAAAAATTGGCCTACTGATCAGAAAACATTCTATTTTAGCGAGTGATATCGACATATGGCAATGCAAGATCGAAATTTCTAACATTTATACGACAACGATAACACGTGAGAACACAGCACAATTTGATACACATTTGCCCTTGCATCACTTTATTTCACGTATGTACCTTCGAAATCGAAGGAAGAATAGGGAAACTATTAAGAAACTGCCTGTGACGAGCAATGCTAACCAAATCACAGTGGACAATCGAGATCTGGAATCTACAATCGATGACACGTGCCTATTCTGTTCTCTTATATGATTCGCACTTACACTAGTTCATGTCGCACATGGATCGGTGGACGATTTGCACTATGTATCTTCACTTTTTTCCACATGTGTTATATTACTACCGATCAAATGTTTATATTTAGTTATCCTGCACTTGGTAAAGTTCTCTCTATTTGATAAACTTCTGTTGTGGTCCTTTCGTAAATATCACGAAGATGTTACAAAAGTTCTTCACTGTTCCGAAATAAGAACTGATACTGCGCATTATCGTTGTTGAATATTTATTTCTTCAGTTGCAGTAATTAAAACACTAATGAATGATGGCACTACTTTACGAAACGTATTCCTCCGACATTGAAAATTTTACTTCACATGCGTAAACATTTAGCCACGCGTTACCGACATGTTGGATTCGCGTCGACTAGAAGTGGGCTGCGATTGGGCAAGCTATGCTTGTTTTCGCGGGAAGATGCTTTGTGCATGAGATAGACATTTACCAAAGTATCGATGTAGAATATCGAACGTTGTCTTATACTTATTTTATTAATAACAATGATGCAAATAATCTGTTATGAAAACAACAAATTAAAAAGTACATATTTTCCACTACAGAAAGCTTATAAATTAATGAAATTAATAATTACATTAATTATAAAAATATATTCTATACTAATATATATATATATATATATATATGCAAATATATGCATTAGTTACAAAATTTGATATTTAAGCAATACGACCATTTTTATTGAACATATTTTTAAAAAATTCTATGAATGCACGATTAATAACGTGTGAAAGCATTCTTAATATATAATGTGTATACATAAGTTATGTAAATTCGTAAAATTTGTTAAAAATTTGCTTTTTGTAACTTTAAAATGTTGTTTTAAGTACTTATATATTAAAAACTATTGTTAGGAAGAAGTAAATGGCACTGCTATATTGTTTCTATAACATGTACGTGCAACTCATGAATTAATTGCATAGATGTTAGTAATTAATGAAAAACAAATTGCATCTTCCGTATGAATTCATGTCCTCTGTGCAATAATTATTAATAATTAATTAATTAAGGAAAAATTTATAAATGTACAAATTATTCTAAATATATATTTGCTTCGGATAATAGTTAGTTTACATTTCATTCAGATAGGAAGTCAATTACACATACTTATTTATTTTATTATTGTAAATATATATTTACATCTGACAATAGTTAGTTTACATTTCATTCAGATAGGAAGGTAATTATACATACTTCTTTATTTTATGCCTTTGACCCTTTTAGTAATTCTAGTGTCAAACTGAATCATATTCTTTAGTAGTACAAAGATTACGCTGTATCATTCATTTAATTACATTGTCAATACAAATCCTAATCTGTAATATTCATTAGGTAATTCTTGCAGACTTTACTTTTCTTGAAATGAATCTGCAAACAAAAAATATTAGTTTCTCCAAAAATGTATATATATATATTGACAATTTATATTTATATGTGAGATTTTTCTCCTACTCACTTTCCATATGCAACTGTATTCACTGCTTTTGCCGAAAGCTGTAGAATAATGAACAAATTTTTATTCTGCAGATAAGCTGCAAAATGCACAGCTTCTACCTACAATTTCTTTTCCATTCCAGTCATACAGGAGTGTTCGTATCTTATCCAATAATGTTTGATTAAATCTTTCTACTCAGTTGAAGTGTATACAGTGTCGTATAATCTAGTATAATTACTTTTTGTCTGTACCAATTCTTGAATTCTCGACTGGTAAACCGTCCAGCTTCCATTATCGCATCTAAATCTGTATTTTATTCCACTTTGCTTCTGCTGCTGCAACATACATAAACAACCTTTGTAATGCCTCAGTATATGGTTCCATAAAATATATCAGCATAAAATTAGTAAAATCTAAGACTGTGATCATATACCTATTTCTGTTCCATGTCTCTGGTTCTCAAGGCCCACACATATATCAGAATATATAATTTCTAGCTGCTTTCTTGGACAACTCTTTCATGTTTTCAATATTTAGATGGCCCAATTTTCTGTATCATTACTAGCTTCTTGTTCCTCTCTACTAATAATGTTCTAGTCTGTATTTTTCCTTTTGATTCATCCATGCCATGAACTCCATTAATACACATCTTGTTTACTAATATTTTCTCTTCCTTCTTATAAATTACTACATTATAGTTCTAGAACATTATTTTACCACCCTTAGAATTATCTTACCACATTTTGAGTTATCAGATGTATTGACATTAAATTCTGTCCCAAGTTTGAAACATACAAAACATTTTCAAATATACAGCTATCTAACTCAGTTCTACCTTTTATTATAGTTTTCATAAAAATGTTTCTCTTTGCTGATCCAATTTCTGTTCCTATTGCTTCTTACTCCTTAAAATATTCTAGCTTCTTCACCATATGGCTGGTTGTTCTTGAGTACGAAATCCATTGTTTTGTTCCATTGCGCTCTGCCAAGAGGCACACTTTCTTCTTTTCTTCTCGATCTCCTTTGCTTTCCTTCATGTTTTTAAAATAACAGTCTTTTTCCAAATGATTATATTTCTTACTTGTCCCACATGGAAAGCACACTTCTTGAGTCTCGTCTTTTCTTCCTAATTCTAGAAATTTTCCTGATTTTTATCCTAATCTTCCACAA
>NW_016911736.1:153537-182761 GCF_001483705.2 Eufriesea mexicana | reverse complement strand
CCTGCCACACCCTTCCACATTCGGCACTGTATTTAGAAAAAAAACCGCGAAAATCGAAAAAAAAACCACTGATTCTATTAGAGAAGAGCCCGTTCTATCGAATGATAATGAAAAATTAAAATCAAAAACAGAAGTTTCAAGGAACTAAGCCACGAGAGGTAACGTCGCAGTACGACCTGCCATTACCTTCCACATTCGGCACTGTATTTAGAAAGAAAACTGCGAAGATCGAAAAAAGGTAGGTTTGCTGATTAAAAAAGAGTCTACTTTGATCAGTCATAACAAAATATTCTAATGCGGAGCAGGCATTTCATATATCTAAGCTAGGAAAGCTCACACTTCCGTCACTCTACGTCGAAAATGAAAGGTCCAAATCGGAAAAAAATTGGCCTACTGATCAGAAAACATTCTATTTTAGCGAGTGATATCGACATATGGCAATGCAAGATCGAAATTTCTAACATTTATACGACAACGATAACACGTGAGAACACAGCACAATTTGATACACATTTGCCCTTGCATCACTTTATTTCACGTATGTACCTTCGAAATCGAAGGAAGAATAGGGAAACTATTAAGAAACTGCCTGTGACGAGCAATGCTAACCAAATCACAGTGGACAATCGAGATCTGGAATCTACAATCGATGACACGTGCCTATTCTGTTCTCTTATATGATTCGCACTTACACTAGTTCATGTCGCACATGGATCGGTGGACGATTTGCACTATGTATCTTCACTTTTTTCCACATGTGTTATATTACTACCGATCAAATGTTTATATTTAGTTATCCTGCACTTGGTAAAGTTCTCTCTATTTGATAAACTTCTGTTGTGGTCCTTTCGTAAATATCACGAAGATGTTACAAAAGTTCTTCACTGTTCCGAAATAAGAACTGATACTGCGCATTATCGTTGTTGAATATTTATTTCTTCAGTTGCAGTAATTAAAACACTAATGAATGATGGCACTACTTTACGAAACGTATTCCTCCGACATTGAAAATTTTACTTCACATGCGTAAACATTTAGCCACGCGTTACCGACATGTTGGATTCGCGTCGACTAGAAGTGGGCTGCGATTGGGCAAGCTATGCTTGTTTTCGCGGGAAGATGCTTTGTGCATGAGATAGACATTTACCAAAGTATCGATGTAGAATATCGAACGTTGTCTTATACTTATTTTATTAATAACAATGATGCAAATAATCTGTTATGAAAACAACAAATTAAAAAGTACATATTTTCCACTACAGAAAGCTTATAAATTAATGAAATTAATAATTACATTAATTATAAAAATATATTCTATACTAATATATATATATATATATATATATGCAAATATATGCATTAGTTACAAAATTTGATATTTAAGCAATACGACCATTTTTATTGAACATATTTTTAAAAAATTCTATGAATGCACGATTAATAACGTGTGAAAGCATTCTTAATATATAATGTGTATACATAAGTTATGTAAATTCGTAAAATTTGTTAAAAATTTGCTTTTTGTAACTTTAAAATGTTGTTTTAAGTACTTATATATTAAAAACTATTGTTAGGAAGAAGTAAATGGCACTGCTATATTGTTTCTATAACATGTACGTGCAACTCATGAATTAATTGCATAGATGTTAGTAATTAATGAAAAACAAATAGCATCTTCCGTATGAATTCATGTCCTCTGTGCAATAATTATTAATAATTAATTAATTAAGGAAAAATTTATAAATGTACAAATTATTCTAAATATATATTTGCTTCGGATAATAGTTAGTTTACATTTCATTCAGATAGGAAGTCAATTACACATACTTATTTATTTTATTATCGTAAATATATATTTACATCTGACAATAGTTAGTTTACATTTTATTCAGATAGGAAGGTAATTATACATACTTCTTTATTTTATGCCTTTGACCCTTTTAGTAATTCTAGTGTCAAACTGAATCATATTCTTTAGTAGTACAAAGATTACGCTGTATCATTCATTTAATTACATTGTCAATACAAATCCTAATCTGTAATATTCATTAGGTAATTCTTGCAGACTTTACTTTTCTTGAAATGAATCTGCAAACAAAAAATATTAGTTTCTCCAAAAATGTATATATATATATTGACAATTTATATTTATATGTGAGATTTTTCTCCTACTCACTTTCCATATGCAACTGTATTCACTGCTTTTGCCGAAAGCTGTAGAATAATGAACAAATTTTTATTCTGCAGATAAGCTGCAAAATGCACAGCTTCTACCTACAATTTCTTTTCCATTCCAGTCATACAGGAGTGTTCGTATCTTATCCAATAATGTTTGATTAAATCTTTCTACTCAGTTGAAGTGTATACAGTGTCGTATAATCTAGTATAATTACTTTTTGTCTGTACCAATTCTTGAATTCTCGACTGGTAAACCGTCCAGCTTCCATTATCGCATCTAAATCTGTATTTTATTCCACTTTGCTTCTGCTGCTGCAACATACATAAACAACCTTTGTAATGCCTCAGTATATGGTTCCATAAAATATATCAGCATAAAATTAGTAAAATCTAAGACTGTGATCATATACCTATTTCTGTTCCATGTCTCTGGTTCTCAAGGCCCACACATATATCAGAATATATAATTTCTAGCTGCTTTCTTGGACAACTCTTTCATGTTTTCAATATTTAGATGGCCCAATTTTCTGTATCATTACTAGCTTCTTGTTCCTCTCTACTAATAATGTTCTAGTCTGTATTTTTCCTTTTGATTCATCCATGCCATGAACTCCATTAATACACATCTTGTTTACTAATATTTTCTCTTCCTTCTTATAAATTACTACATTATAGTTCTAGAACATTATTTTACCACCCTTAGAATTATCTTACCACATTTTGAGTTATCAGATGTATTGACATTAAATTCTGTCCCAAGTTTGAAACATACAAAACATTTTCAAATATACAGCTATCTAACTCAGTTCTACCTTTTATTATAGTTTTCATAAAAATGTTTCTCTTTGCTGATCCAATTTCTGTTCCTATTGCTTCTTACTCCTTAAAATATTCTAGCTTCTTCACCATATGGCTGGTTGTTCTTGAGTACGAAATCCATTGTTTTGTTCCATTGCGCTCTGCCAAGAGGCACACTTTCTTCTTTTCTTCTCGATCTCCTTTGCTTTCCTTCATGTTTTTAAAATAACAGTCTTTTTCCAAATGATTAGATTTCTTACATGTCCCACATGGAAAGCACACTTCTTGAGTCTCGTCTTTTCTTCCTAATTCTAGAAATTTTCCTGATTTTTATCCTAATCTTCCACAACTAAAATATTTAATTTCTTTGTTACCTTTTTTGTTTTTCCAACATGCACTTTCAATATGTATGCTTGAGTTGCATTTGAAACACCTCTTCTCTTGAGCTTCGCAGACTACAGATCATTTTGATGATCTTGCTTTCTTGACAATCACCTAAGTTGTGAGATTATCTATTCTCAGACAGTTGCAAATACACAATCTGGTAATGTACATAAGATTTTAGTTATAAACATTGTTTATTCTATTTTACGTCCTAATGCATGTAATTTGAAAACTTACCTGTCAGCCATGCAGTGTGGGTTACTATATCATGTTTTGCTGTTTTGTATCCTTCTCATAGATATTGCTTAATTTTACCCATATCTCATAACTTGACGTACAGATTGGTACATCAAGTAATAATACCTTTCCTATGACTGAAACTATCAAATTTTGTTAACCAATCTTGTTTGCAGTTTCCTACATTTCTTAGTTCTTCCATTATATGTCGATACAAACCTTAAGACCATAGCGTGAAGACCACTCTAAATTTTCAAACATGATATCCATCTTGATCCTTTCATCTATTGATACTTCCAATTTCCTTCTCGAATTTTGTTTTCCGCACCCAAACACGTGGTCTACATTCTGCTGGCAGTCCATAACCTGTTGATTTATTTTTTTACTTGAAACATGCACAACCCACACATATTCCACCTTACATTACTCACCCGAGGGCTCCTTTTGTTTACATCGCTGCCACAATCTCATGTCATTCTCTCCACTTATAGATTAATTCGCCGTTTACAATCGAAAATATCCGTCACCCAATTACCGTCCAATAATAGCATGTATCAGAAACACATAACCAAAATTAGTATCCGATTCAAATTCAAGCGCCTTCGTTCAGCGCCATCTTTGAGTTTGAAATGGAACCTTGAACCGTTGTTGTTTGCATTTTCATTCGGTACTAGAAAATTAACAAATTACTCAATATCTATGATTAATTTATGAACTTTTATAATTCCATCGTAAAGCCAGATCCTTCAAGAACTTTCACATATATCTTTCGATATAAATTTGTCCCTAATTAATTAATTATTAATAATTGTTTTGCGCAGTGTTTGAATTGTTGTCGAAGATTGTCGAAGACGCCATTGATTTTTCATTAATTACTATCCTTTACGCAATTAATTTAAGAACTTTTATGTACTCATTATAAAGACAATGTTCTTGCGAATCTTCTCATATAACTTTTGATCACATTTTGATTCTAGTTTCGTTTAGTATTAAATATTTTCGCGGAAGATCATGATGGTCGCCGTTACGAAATCATAGACGCCATCAAACAAAAATTAATAACTAACAATTTAGAGTTGAATTCTTTACGAAAATTATATAGGAATGTAGCCTGAAGTTCCAGCTTCGCAATGAAATTATAAAAGTTCGCAAATTGTTTACGGAAATTGAGTAATTAATAATTTTTCACTGCCGGAGCCTTTCTATCCTTTTCTATCCCCTCTCTGTCCTTGTTTATCACGTGATCAGCAGATCGACGACCTCCTTGTCTGTTCTATATTCCTATCACTTTCTTGATTTTTGAGCCCAAATCATAGATGGCGCTGATCGCAGGCGGTAAAATTTGTATTTATTCGGCAGTAGAAAATTAATAAATTTCCAAGTTTCTGTAATTAATTCATGAACATTTATAGCTACGGAGCAAAGTTGGAACTATAGGCAACATTCTTATACAATGTTTAATTTAATATTTAGTTAGTAGTAAATAAGATTGCTATAGAAATCTGTTTTTTTTGCATAATATTCTTATTATTTTGTAATAAATATACACTAGCATAATAAAGCGTGAAGAATAAATATTTTTATTAAAAAATTTTATTTATAGTAGTTTATTTACAATGTTTTCATAGGAAAAAAATTTATACAAGATAAAAAATGTATTGTGGGAAAACTATTAAGCTACGGACGCGAATCGAACCCGTGTCCTCCACCGAAGGAATTCTCGACTGTCACTGTTAGGCCACGACTCCAGCTAAAAATTGTTGGAAATAAATAATATACATATAACAATAAGACAGAGCCAAATGCGATAGACAAATGGAAGTTAGTTTATGAGTGCGGCTTGTGTTTGAAGCACCTGGTCTACCGAGATTGCGGGAAAAGAAACATGTTTGAAAAGGAAAGCCTGAATGTGAAAAAGGGACAGAATGAATGGTTTAAATAAGGGTGCAAGGGCACGAGAGAGTCAGAGTATTTAAGAAGTCCAAGTCAGTTTAACAGTTCAGTTTATGACAATTCATCAGTCAGTCGAAGAATGCCCAAAGGCTAAGAGTTTTCAATGAAAGACAGTGTGTCAAAGTCTAAAGTCAGTTTATAAGTCAGTTTAACCCTTTCACTACTGTAGGCCTCCACACGGAGTCTCTCTCGTAGAAGCGTTGTGCCAAAGATGGAAACATTACGAGCCGGCAGTCTTTAGTATTCGAGGCCAAATCTTTAGAAGAAAAAAGAAACAGAAAAAGAAAAACCGACTATCGTAATAGTGCTTGCAATTCTTTGCAATGAGAGCTAAGCGGAACGATAGCATTTGTCTTACTTTTTGGCTAAATTTTTGTGGCCGGTGACTATTGTCACCCATAGTAGCAATAATAGCAAAAGGGTTAAGAAAGATCAGAAGAGCGTGCCCATAGCAAATCTCTCTTGTTTCATAGCCAGCCGCCGGCATTCTATTTATAAGCTTATTTTATTCTATTAACCGTTTGTGTCCCAAGCAGCGCGATCGCGCTCTTCAATCGAAGAGACGCGCTCAACTTTGCTGAAGCACATATGTCACACAGCACGAACAAGCGCTATCGCGCCGATTGGGACTTTTCGACATAAAATTAAACAAGAGTTATCTCGCCGTTTGGACTTCGCACTCGATTGAGGCAAGCGTTATCGCGTTATTCTGGGTTTTTCGACCGTGTTCTTCCAAAAGCTTCTGGGACTCAAACTGTTAAGAAGCCATCAATACTGTCTTAAATCAATCCTCCCAATATCTGATCTTACATTGATAATAAACGGACTTACTGCGATATCAAAGAAATTCTTCGATTCTCATATAGATGCAGGGAAGTTCGTTGGAGGTCTATGAACAAGGACGAGCAGGAAGAGAAATTCGCAACGCAAACAATTTGGGAGCTCAATATCCCAAAGTTTCGAGCTCGTTCTCCCTTAAAGCTTTCCTATTTTCATCCCTTTCCTCTTTATTCCCTGTACCACGCTAGACTGAATCTTCTTCGAGGTTCCATTGCGACTTCTGTATATTCCATCGTGAAGGGAGACTGTTCGTTGTCTGTTTAATGTCGGCTTGGCTAAGCGACCAACCGTACCTTCACCTAAAAGACGCTGAGAAAGGCGAGTGTTTCGTAGGTTGATGGTGATTATTGCTGAAACAGGGGCGTCATCTCCTGAAGATGATTGGGCTAGACAAAATTCGGGGAACTATATTATGCTTCATGAAAACGTGTCTTTAATCTTATTATTGTATTCCAGAATGTACAGGGTGCTTCAACTTAATCGTATCGTACTTTAATACTGTAGGATTTTTTGCTAAATTAATCCTATGCAGACAGATCTGCGCGTCTAATAAACAATTCCTTTTTAGTAACGAAACAAGTTTATTTAACTAAAATATTACACTAAGTTTCTCTCAATTCTAACTTTCAAACACACGATCCTCTATTCACTACGTCTCGACTACACACATTCTGTCTTCTGCCTTCTCTACCTTCTCTCGCGCCCTTGTATGCTTACTTTACACCCAAACTCTCTCTTTTCATTCACAGGCTTTCTTTCTCAATCACTCGCTACAGTCATAGATATCCCTTCAAGAGGATTCTTTCGCGCTATCGTTTGTTCTTTCGTCCGCATCCTAGATATCGCCCTGAACGCCCGAGTCGAACCCGATGCCGCTGTTTATTATTCCTCGCTTTTTGAGAAGCGGCCCAAGCGTTCCCATACATTCCCTTAGAAGTAAGACCGCACATCCATTCACCGCGCTATCACTCTTAACACTAGAACTACCGATCTTCAATGGGTACCTAACTATAACGTGCACAGATTATAGTAATATCAGCGATACGATGAATATGAGTGAATATATTGATTACAGTTCTTTCTTAATACGAGTTGATACCAATTTTATTTTTAAAGCAGGTGTATGTGTTCGGTGATTACAAAAAGGAAAATTCCGGGGACCATTTTGACTGGGTTGGTAGTTCTAGTGTTAATACTATTTCCTTTGTTAGCATCCTTCACTACTCGCCATCCCATAATACCTATCTTATTGTTTGTCGTTTTTTGAATAAAGTTATACTGTTTTTTGGTGACGGTGGAGGGGGCTGAAAAAATTCCTTTCTTTAGATCATTTTCCTGCGACTTTGAGGTCATCGATTCAGTGATAATATACACTTCTTTTTCCTTATTTTGTGAAGCATAGAGAAACAAATTCAACGACCATAATAATCATACCGTTCTTAATAGCTTTATTCGAGATATTTGCATCAGCAAATTTTTCTATTTTTTTAAACAATCTCGGAAAAAATTGTTTCGAGGAAAAGATTCTTTCCATAAATATGTGCAACCCGTAAAACGGGGCAACTTTGCACTGGGAAGTTTTTCAATGTAGCAAAGTATTGGTGAATATGATTTAGCTGAATCATCCTGTATATCGAATGGTCCAATTTTATCGTATAAAATGCGAACGTGAATATATGAATGTATTTGTCAGAGAATATGGAATATAAAAAATGAATAATAAAAATATTGTTTTATATTGTCAACAGTTTGGAAAAATTTCAAAGAGTGTAATTAAATTTGTTAGAGAAAAAGATATGAAGTACAAATAATTAAAATATTTTTTATCATTAATAGCTTAACAAATTTTTAAACATACGAATGAATTTATCGAAACATATATGTATACGGTAGATGTTAAATGTAAGTAGGGCACATTTTTTAATGTTACCGGTAATTTAAAGAATTCTAGAATATACAAATGAATTTACGAGAAGGATTAGAATATAAATAAAAATAATAAATATACTTCTTTAATTTATTTTGTAAATATTTATTAAACATTACTGTTTAGATTCGGTACACGATGCACGATAACTATTAGTACAAATGAATATGTCTGTGCTCTACAATTACTATATCTGGATTCTGATAATGTCGATTCATACTGTATTAATTTCGGTTCATCAATAACATATGTAATTAATATGCCAATTACCTGATAGGCATTCAGTATAATTATTACGTGTCGTATTGAATAATATCGCGTACTAGAAAATTATTACACTCGTGAAATCATATTGAAAGTCTCGTAATTCGAAAATCATTGTGTTCCATACTTATACCAATTAAAAATCACCCATTACGATATCCTACCCTTATTTCAAATTTAAATTTATAAATCCATCATTTTCCATAAATTATTTTGATAGGAATCTTAATAATACGTAGTTTAATCTTTTATCAATTAATTAAAATCAATGATTCGTTGTAACACGAGTTTCTAGTTCGCATCGTAACATTCAACCCATATTTTAAATCTGCATTTATAAATTCATCATTTTTCATCGGTTATATTCACAAAAATCCGTGTAGTATGTAATCTAATATTTTATCGATTAATTAATGATTCATTATGACACAACTTTATAATTTGCATTTACTGCTTGATGATATTACATCGTATAATGGTGGAGTAACCAACTGAAGTTTCACTTCTGGTTTATTACACTTTCTGCGAGCTCGTTCCGCGTCACAAAAAAATCGTACTTGCGAAACTTTGTGTATGACCCTTTATATCGAAATTGTTCCATAATTTATATCCGCAATAAAGAAGTTTAAACGATCGGCTACCGTTGAATATTTCTTCTAGAACTTGTGAAATTGATACATCGACAATGCCCAAAGTCATTAAAAAGTAATGAAAATTATTATTCCAATCCTAGAGCGAAATTGAGAATTGGTATTCAAAGTAGTCTTTGTATCTTGTGACACGATCAGAAAGGAATATAGTTTTGCATGTAAAAATTAGTAATCATATCATTAATAATTAATAAGTTGATTAAATACATTAGGTTCAGTAAAATCACTTGTATTTGTCAAACAAGGAAAAAGGGAGAAAAATATTAAGTTTCTGATTAAGAATATTTGTAATATTTTGTTCCATCGTCTTTTGCTACATAACATTATTAAATAATCAATTTATTTTACTACTGTATAAAATATTTTGTCCAAAAGCCAAGTTTTTCTTCATTATTAATAATTAATTGTTTGAAACTTTGATAATCTCTCCCCTAACATGTCAATTATTAACTAATAATCATACAGTATTTTTAATTTTCTTAATTGACATCTGTTATTTTCGTACAGTATCTTCAATAAAAACAATTATTTTTTCATTAAAACTTATTAATTGTTAAAATAATAATTAAAAGTGAATTATTATTTTTAGATCATTTTGCAATCACTATATTCAGATAAATCTTCGCACCAGCTCATTCCTCAATAGTATAAACTCACGGTATAATCGCGATTCTAAATATTAATTTACTATTATACTATTTTATATTCCAATAATCATTATTGCAACCGACCAATTCAAATTTAATTTATTCATATTTATTATTTCTATTGTTTCTATTTGAAATTTTTACTGTTTTCTGAGCGCTTAATCATTAATCTTTTTTGATATCTACAAGGGATAACTCAATAGAAAATGTCGAATGACTGAAATAGTTATTTAAATAATTCTGCAAAATTTCCAACGCATCAAAACAACTCGATAAAATCACTCGTAGTGACGTGCAAATCGTAAAGAAATACGTCCACTTGTCCAGTGATGAAACGAGGTCCTCGAACATCTCCTGCCTCGAAATCACCGAAATGGAACGAAAACGGAAGCAGAACGGAACGAAAACGGAAGACAGCGATGTCAAGTCGGAAGAAGCACCAAGACGATTAATCCGAATCGAACGGAAACCACTTGTCTTCCGTCAAAGGTAGCCTCCTCGAGGTTCGATTATGTATACAACCGTGAATGGCAGAGCTCAGTGGAATAATGCGAGTTTATTCATTCAGTGGAAAGAAAAATGGTGAATATCGACCGGCAGGATTACCAAGGCAAATAGCGTAACACGGATTATACATACATACATAACGAGGCTAAGGCTCCCGAAGCTCACGGTCTGCGAGTTCGCCAGCCAGCCTTTCCTACCTGAATTCCCTACAATCTCGGCCCACGGCACCATCCCGTCAGGTGCTTACGATCTAATCTGATTCGTGCACGCGGACTTATACACCCAGGTCGCCGACCTACCGGCACAATTAGGCGAACTGCTATAGCAACACGGACACCTTGACACCTGACAATGTGTACTTCACTGCGAAATTTCGATCTGCGCTCGTACTTTGTGCTTATTTTATAGGTTAGGTGCGAACGGGAGACGTGAAACTGGTAATCCGATTTGAGGTTATGTATAACACATCGCGCTGTTAATGCATGTCGTGGTAATGGAATTCGAATGGTTGATAGTTTGGAATATATAGTCGATGAAAGAGAAGCCGGAAGCTTGCGAAATTAAATTTTAAGGGAGTATTCTTTCTACAAACGTTTTCAAATGATTTTTCAGATAAACGATTACGAGACTTGTTATATTTGTGACTGTTTAACAATAAGTGCATAGGAAATAATGGCAATATCGTATTGAAAAATCATACTCACTTTGGTTCGTGCACATCACATCCTTCTACGCGTAGTTTAACTGTAAAATCCAAATTGTTTTTGTAAGTTTGTAAATCTCTTTACTAATTCTGTTTATTTTTTGAAACGCTCGATTTTTCCCACCATATGCAATAATTAAGGCTTTTGTTTAATTATTGTGCATTTACCGCGACACTCGTTGAATTAGGAAAGTCTCTAAACGTTCTTCAAGTTTGGGAGATACGGAGAAAGGTTTTAGGGTACGTGTAGAATATTTATTACAAATATTTATAAATTATATTAATTTTATATATTAATTTCATATAATTTAATATTAATACGACAAGTATTTCCACCGACAAATAATTATGTTCACTAATAACCCAAAAGGTGGATTTGACCTTCGACACCCTAAAAAACGAGAAAGAAAACGGATTCTACACACGTGACTTTATGAATAAATAATAATAACAATATTATACTAGTTTTCAGAAATACCGAAAATAATAGGGGCGAGACTGTCATTTCGTCTCGAGCTATACATTATAATAGCAGTATCACCTATCATCTATCACTCGATATTAAAATATCGCACACGATATAACATCTCGATATTATCGATAGTCATATAGAGATATGAATATGGAGATTCGGCCCTCGAGAATGATATCTGAATCGAATTTACGATCGTTCGAAACGCTTCCCCCAAAAATTGTGTTCGAAACAGATTATTTAAAGTACACATTGTTAAACATTTGCATGCTTCGTTTCGAGCTGTTTTGACGTAATATTTGAGAGTAATTTAAATAAATATTTGAACGCAGCCAGACGAACGCTCGTGTCGTTAATCAACAGCTTTCACGGTTGACACACATTGTGCCCGTTTTACTCCGTGCAAAAACCAAGCCATAGACGTTTAGCATCTGTGAATCTTCCATAACAAGAGTAAAATGTAGGTCGCTCGATAATTCCGCTTGATCGGACGAAGCTATTTCAATGTGGAATTCATTAGCACGATTTATCTCGATCTGCAGCTTCTGTCAGCGCTATTTCCGGCAGGTTACTTCCTCTTCGCGCAGCGTTGCACGTCCAGAACTTCGTACGCAAATAGAAAGTCACTGTGTTACTTAACGCTATAAAAATCAAATGCTAGGTACGAGTACTACCCTTGAGAAAATTTTATCGGCTAAACACGGTAACATGAAATTATCTAAAATTGACGTTTTAGTAGAAGGATATAATATGAGCATAAAACAGGGTATCAAATTGGATTGATATATAGTAAAAAGAAAAGAAGAAGGAAAAATAATTTAAACTTCTGTTTATTGTCTAATGTTAGACTATTATACTGCTACTAATTTTAAAGTAGAATTCCTGAAGGTAAATTTCCAATATTAATGTAGAAGTATTGTTTAACATAATTTCCTTGCTAATATATACAGCTAATAAATCTATATATATAGTTTAGTTATTGAAATCATGATAACTATTGTACATTCATCCCTTTGATCATAATTAAAAAGGTTATTATTTTCGAATTCAAGTTACTATATGCATTTAAAAAAATTGTGACGTATTCATCTTCGGAATATTTTCGATATTTGCAAAGCATAAAAATTTGATGGTTGAAAGCTTTTAATTTGAAAATAATTTCAATTGTTTTTAATTATGAACAGAAAAATGGGACATTTATTAAAAATATAATATTGGAAACATTGAAAGCAAACATTTAAATATTGAAAACAATAATTATTGAAATAATTAAATCATACAATATATATTATAAAAGCGTATAAATAGTATTTAATAGTTTTTCACAATTAAACGTGAAACTTTATTTTCGTGAATAACAAGCATACAATAGAAAGAAAAAGCAGAAAAAAATTTACTGTTACTTTCCAACTAACCCATTTAAAATAAATTTCAAATGTCACCACCAAATGCGAGTAAATGTTAAAAACTTGTTCATGCATAGGTGGTGCAACACAGATTGATATAAAATCCGATTCAAAAATAAATATACAAATATCAAGTAAATTTCATTCCTGCAAAAGACATTAAAATCGATGATTATTTCATGAAAAAACAAAGAATTCAGTCTCTAAAATTCGGTTTTTAAAATTATCTCCAATATACACTTTACTCGTTAAACATAATTGGAAATTTTTTGTAACATATAGTTACAGAATTTTAATTGTTCTCCTATAATACAAGTTTCAAAATTATTATTAATGACAATGTGTATTACACTAAATAAAGTTAAATAGAAAAAGTAGACTAAATATGTAAATATTTTGACTTTTACTCAAAATAATTTTCTTCGGCATAAATGTTATTGTGCCATTAATTTAATGATAATTTATTTTAATTTCTACTTACGGTTCAACGAATTTTTATTTTACAGGAAAGTGACAAAATTTTTATTTTATATTGATGAAATGTTTAGGTAATGCGACACATGTTACCATTTACAATGATTTGAAAATTTGTGTTGTAAGGGAGTAACAATTTAATTAAAAAGAAAGTAAAGAGTCTGGTTTATTATTTTAGATAATATAAGTATTATTATAAAACAATTGACATAAATGTTCTAAATTTTTCAAAGCTATGCTTTGACTGTAAGTTATTTATCTTTGAATGTAAAAATATTAAATCCCTTTCGACACGGGTCGTTACTTTCGAAACACGAAAAAGAGTATTCTCAAATTTCTCCGTTGAAGGGATACGTTGAAACTTTTCCTCCGCGGCACCTTACTACAGATTTTTGTTCCATTTCTCCAACTTTTCGGACTTTTACTTACTCCATGACTTTTCGTATTTCGTTTCTGAACTTTCGTCATTTTTGTCTCTGAAACTTTGGTGCCATTTTTATTTTTTCCTCAAAAGGCGTCCTTTTTACTGAAACCTATTTAATTTATTTAGAAGTAAAATCAATTTTGAGATATTTTAGTATATAGTCAGATTAGGTATCTCAAAGAAAAAATCTTTAAAACGATATGAAAATATGAAGAATATTATAGTATGCGGAAAAATTTTAAATATTAAACAAAGAAAGAAAAAAAATTGAAAAATAATATAAAATCGTGACCAAAAATCAGTATTTGTCTTTAAAGCAAAGAGATGAGATGAGGAAAATAATACATAATCGTGTCAAGGAATTCCATTTCCAAAAAAAATGTATTCAAAAAAAAAGGATTGGAAAAATAAGAAAAGTAATTCATAATTACATCAGAAAAGCGAGATTTATGTTCTAAAAAAAATAAAAAAGAACGAAAGGATCAGTATAATGACACATAATCATATCAAGAAAGTAACATTTTCTTCTCCAGTGAAAAGGAAGAAAGCAATAAAGAGATCAGAAAAATAATTAATAATATGATCATATCGGAGGAGTAACGTTTGTCTTCATATTTAAAAAGGAAAATTAACAGAATCACATGAAGGAAGTTCCAATGTCGCATTTGTCATGCAATTACAGCAATACAGTTACACAAAAACAGCGATTCAGCTGTAACAACGCCAACGGATTGAACAGAAATTTCGAAGGGAATAAAGGGAGGCTTACGAAAGCATTAAATTCGCTCGCGTTATTTATTATGAACAGACGTTCCTTCGAAATATAACGGGGTCCGTTACTTCGACACAACGATTCGATAAAACGGGGCTTAGACTATCGAGAACGCCTTATATCAATGGCCTCTTAAAGTCGGCAGTAAAAGAAACGAACTGTTCAATACGTCTTGGTAGACATCACTTTAACGAGTGTTCCAACGTCAGATTAGTACCGATAAAAATAAATCTGAAGCCGTGATGATTTCGAAATTGAGTGAAGAGAATGTGAATATTCAAAGGGGACAATAGAGGAAGGAGAAATGAAAGAATTCGGATGTTGAGTCAACAAGTCTAAAAGTTATTATGCAGATTATAGTCAAGCGATTTGTGTTACTTCAATTATAATTCTATAATTCAAGATTATATGAATTCTTGAATTATGATCTCAAATATAGATTCAGGAAAATACAGAAAGAAGTGGAAGAATTCGAATGATGATTCAATGAATTAGACATGTTATAGTCAAACGGTTCGCGTCAATTTCGAATTATAGAATTTATAATAATTTTATGACGTAATAATTCAAGATTATATGAATTTTTGAATTCTAATTTTGAATGCAGAAAAAGAAAAATAGAAAAAGAAGTGAAGGAATTCGGATATGGAGTCAATGAGTCTAAAAGAGTATTAGACAGATTATAGTCGGGCGATTTGCGTTAATCTTGATCCCTGTAATCACGATGCGAACAAAGTAGAGGCATTAGCAGGGATACGGAAAGGCTTGGCTTATCTGTACCATATTACAACACATACGTGTGTTAAAAAGCACTAGCTTGTAAACGTAAACGTGTGGTTGTGAAGGGGATCGTAGAGGAAGCATCAAGTTAAGCGGAGAAACGTGTCTGCCTGTCGCTCCTCGCTATGAGGAGCTCAGATTAAGTTGGCTATGTGTGTAATTTTATTTGGCTGCTACAAAGGCCTTTACAGATTTCGTTTATTCTACGGTTGCTTAGAAAGAAATGAGATTGAAAAGTTGCAAATAATGCGAATATAATCGCGTGGCTTGAGGATGTGTCTCAGTTTACAAAGGTGATTTGAAATATCGAGATTGAATTTTGTTAGGATGAATTCGTATATCGAGACTGTAGTGAGGTGGTGAGATTTAGGTGGTGAGATTAATTGTTCCAATGAGTTAGTATGTCAGGAACATAATATGGTGAGTGACCATAAATAGTCAACATCTGATTGTAGGGTATGATGATCTAAACATGTGTTTAATCAATAATATACAATGATATTATAGTTATATATTTAAATAATGCTAAAATATATTTACTGTTTGCATGCGATGTGAAAATATTTTTTAATCATGGTAAAATAAATATATGTTAAGAAATTATTACATATTCCCAACATAATTTCTTTATAATAAAATACTTTGTAGACGAAAAATGATATTTAGAGTGTAGTAACTCATACTACCGTGTAATTTTGAAAATACAAAAATGTAATATTTTTACAATACAATATTTTCGAAATTTTCACGTGCAAAATGTTTAAAAGGGTTTTATACTACAATTTCATTATTTAATTAATGGCGCCATTATCAAGAAAGAAAACAATTTTAATAAGATGTTACTGAATTAATAAACAATTATTCCATGCCGTGTTTCGTCTAATTTACATTTCATTACTATGCAAATGACATAGTTCGTTCTTATCAATTATGAAACGTGAAATTAATTTTATTTTCTCAAAGAAACAAAAATTAAAGAAAAACCAAAAAAAGGAAAAGAATAATAGACAAGCTTATGAAAAGTGAAACGAACTACATATTACCGCGGTGAAGTAAATATCAGTGTCAGAAGAAATCGTAGGAAAATGTTGAATTTTGTTGTTAGAAAAATTAAAGTCTAAATAAATTTTTCTATTTATGACGTACTAAATGCGAATGTGTCGTTTCCATATTACCCTTACTTCTAGAATATACAATTTTCGGAACTCGATCGACCCATCAAATGCAATTTGTCGTCCGACGTTGAAACTAAGAGCAAAACTGATAGGAGAGGACTTGGGAGGAAAAACCGATAACGACTTTTTTAGAATTCTCGTCATAAATGGATTTTACGCTTTTGGTCACAGTTTGCAGTTCTAAAGGTTGCAATGCGAGAAATAAAATTCATGGAACTGTCGAAAATACGTCTTTGGGTAATCAATGCACCAAAATGTTAGAAGTGACAATTTTAACAACACAATGTATTGTACCTACATATACAGAGTGATTAAAAGCAAACAGGGTAACTCGTATAACTGTAAACAGTTTAATATCTCATAAACTGTACAACCGATTTTAATCGTCCTGGTCCTAAATTTTATAGACTTGAGGGACCAGTAAATATAGATTAGGATGAATTTCTATTTATCCCCCATAAGGGATGAAATCGGGGTTGATTAATAATCTTCAAATGAACATCTGTATACAACAAATCGCGTCTATAATTCACCTCAGCAAATAAACTATATTTTAAATTACAGTCAGAATCAAAAGTTACTTTTATCACTAATATATTCTTCTTTGAACCATTTATTATATCTACTGCAAGAATTATAATCACTTCAAATTTAGCATAACATAAAACAAGATCAGAAGCAAACTTCACTGTACTTGTAATTAATTTTTATATTTCTCTACTACATGTTCTACTTTTTAGTATATTTATAAATAAAAATTATATGTAGATATATTCGGGTAAATTTGAACAATAGTAATTTAATTTTTAATCTCATCCCACTTAATCCCACCTAATTTGACCTGGTGTAAATACATAATTCTCGTTAGGAACAAGCGCGTAATATCGCTGGAAAATAGAAAATGTACCTGGACCGATATCGCATCCATCATTCGTTTGCTGTAATTCATCACTGGCTATTCCACGGCGCAGTATACTGATGACAAATGCCAAAAGACCATAAACCACCCTTTGTCGCTGCGCGTTCATTCGTTGACAGAACTCTCGCTGGTAGGGGGTAAAGAAGAGAAAGAGGGAGAAAAAAGTTTATGCCAGAGAAATCTCATTTAATCCGAACGAATACCTGAACACACCTGAAATCACTTTGAATTTCACGTGATTTCTTTTCTCCGAACAGTCATATTGGAATGTTCCAATCAATTGAAACTTTAATCAACCCCCGAAATAATTGAACGGTGCAAATGAACAACTAATAACAGCTGTTTTACAAACAGCAATTTTAAAATGGGATATCGAGTTGTTAAAAATGGAGTAAACAACCGCTGCGTGTAGCGATTTATTTCACTAAATTCACAAATTAAATTTCACACGACTACTCCACCATGTCTAATATTAACCTTGTGGGTGGAAATTGAAACTGAAATTCATTTCCGCGAAGGGAAACATAATACTCGCTCCGTATAAAGGTGTGCAATTAAGTTTCGTGAACAAATCGTGTACGGTTTTATAGCTCTTTTCATTAGCAAAATAACAAGCCCATATTTTGCTAGTAAAACTGTTCTAGCAAAATCTAGGGATTTTAATTTCGACGTTCAATTTCAGGTTCCTGCTATTTGTAATGTTTATTTATCGTATTACTTCTTTATACACTGTCGAATTATTTTGTATCAGAAATTGTTAAAATCAGTTACTTTAGTGGGGATGAAAAATGTAATTTAGGAAAATATAATTGAAAAGAAAATAGGGGTGATGTAGAAATTTTAAAGTGTTCTTATTTTAATTTGCGAAAATTGAAGACAAGTATTATTGTTCCTCGAATTTATTTAATATTCATTTTAATATTTTTTAATAATAATTTTTTAATAATTTTTAATAATAATTAATAGTAAATGTTAAATTACTTAAAATCATAATAAACTTTAATACAAAACTTAATACTATAATAATAATATAGTGTAGTAATATAATATAATATTATAATAAACTTTAATACTAAAATATAATAAACTTAAGAAAAAATAGGATAAAGTAGTAAAAAGAAGCTAAAAATGGGTACACTTTCTTCGACCCCTAAGAAAAGAAAAAAGCTTCCTTCTTTACTCTAGTGTCGAGAGATAGGAAATTTATTGCTTATTTACCGACACATAACGTATACCACGCGTAAACGATACTTGCAGAAGTTGACTCACTGTTCGTCGTTAGTAATACAAATGAATTTAAAATTCTAAACTGCACCCTTTATTTCCTCTTCTCGAGGCGTGCAGCCAGCCGCTACCCCTGTACGTGCTTCCATACGGAGTTTAATTGTTTGCCATAGTCTTTCTTTCGCCCCACCATCACCCCTATCTTCCTTCCCTCTGTCTCTTTTTTCCTTCGTCCTGAATCGATGCTACGTGAGTAGCATATATCAGCCAAAAAAGTGTGAAAATTTTTTTACCACCGCGTATTTTAATGCAGAAAATTTTGAACTGTAATTTGCCCGTGATAATCTATTCTTCGCACTGAATCACGAAGAAAATACCTCGCTACGTTTCATAGATCCTTATCTCTTTGAAAAGTTGACTGGGTTGGAGATAACTCGAGGGACTGTGATGACGAAATTAATTTTTTTGTTGGTCTTCTGTAACTATACGAGACTTGAAAGGTATGTCAGCTGATCCTGTACTCTTTTTCGTCTCTTTTTCATTGTCCTATTTTATTTTACAAATATTTCAAAAGAAACAGACACAATTTTCATAGAAATTATTGTTCCTCAGATTTCTGATTAAGGTAGAAGATTATAGTAAATACTTTTTTTGACAGGGGACAGAATTCTGCTTATGGGGAATTAATTACTAATTCATTCTTAATCTTCCCTTATCGTTTACTATTTTTGGATTTATTGTAATATTTAGCATACCGTATATATAACGTGCTATTCCATCTTTCATGTTAACGTGTGCATAGAACATAAGTATGTATAAATTACAGTAGAGATATTAAATAGTATAGATCTAGTTATAGACCTATATGTGTTTCTATGGGTCTATTTATAAGAGATATATCAAAATCTACTTAACCTTTTTAAGAGGACTTTTTACTTATAACATAATAGCATTTGTTCAAACGAATACAATAATCCATTACCTAATATTATATGCAGTAAAATAACATTAATTAAATCCTGTATAGACGGAAGAAGTCCCGAGATTATATCGGTAAAATTAAAAAATAATTCAATGACATATACGATATTTACAGTTCATTTACTGCAGTGTAGATACGAGCCATGGTGGTGCTAGTGTGCTCAACGAACAATCTTATAGCTATAATAGACAGCAAAAATGAATCAACGTCATATTGGAACGTCTTATTTTTAAATTAATAATGCTTTCAATTAATATTTCACCATTAATGCGCGCGTGTAATAAATTTTCCGTGAATACTTTATATTTCGTTACATGTACATATACTAAATTTCACATGTGTTTCATGAGTGTTCAAAACACTTCATCATAACATATCTCACTTGTGAAAAACAGCAAATGTATACGATCAAATACTTTCATGTATGAACATATTCTATATATAAATAATGAGTATGAAATTTTCGGTATACAAATTTCATAATAAAAATAAACTGTTATATACATGTAACCGTAATTTTATTTCAATTAAAATCGAAATTAATTTCGTTGAAGCATCTCCCCTTTATGAACAATAAACTTAAAAATTCGCGAGTCATTATTCTGATCAGTTTTGATAATTGCAATGTTATCTAATAATAGCATAATCAAGTATATTTTCAAACATATGCATCAGCAATATTAAATTATTAACTCATCTTAGAATAAATTTCATTTTTCTACATAACGCTCACATCCTTTTCAATTAACGAAAAAATGATTAAACTTTGCACAATGAAAAACACGCAAATGGCAAATGGTATGATGATTAGAAGTGGACATTAGTATCGTTCTGTTATAAATTAATTCCGTAATGCACATTCTAGTTACGCGTGGACCAAGTGATAAATTAAACAACTTCTATCCACTTTCGTATATGAAATATAAACAAGACGAAATGAAAAATTAAACATTTAACAGAGATAAATTTTCCCGTGCATGATCCACCAATGAGAGCACTTGCTAGTGCAAGTACGTACATAAACAATTAAACGTAGCTACACGCAAAGGTACTCTCGTAGAATTGAATCGCGTTAAACTTCTGATCACGTTTCTTTCTGCGATTAATCGTGACATGATTAATTGCACGCTACTTTATATTCAACTTTGATGCTATTTTCTAGCGTATTAAACCTTCAGCCTTTATGACGGCGACCGACCACCGTTGAAGTTCATTAAGATTTTCAGCGCGATGAAAATAATCTCTCATGCGCGAGCCTTTTTAATTAATTTAATCCGTCTCACTGACTTTAGTTTACCATATCGCAGGGAACGCCATATTGAGTGGACGCGCAAACACGTAGACAGACGCAACGTACATTTATCACTCTAAACGTCAAATTGCTTTAATTCGTTCGTACTATGGTAATCGAATAGAGGGGTGTATATTTTTGAATTTTATCGATGGAGGAATATATGTGAAAAGTTTATTATCTTAATTTCCTGGTAGTTTTGTCATTAGCACTGTCAGGTTTTACAATTAGTATAGGATAAACAAAACTACTTCTGAGTCTTTTGGGGAAATTAGTGCTGACTTGTAGTATACATAGTTAATTAGAATATTTATCTATCAATAATAGATAGTAATGTGTATATTTCTCAATTAGCGTGAAACAAAATTACTGAAATTAGTACTGACTTATAGTCTATATAGTAATTAATATGTTTATCTATTAATAATAGTACGTTTACCTAAATGTAGCATACCTAGCTAATACGATTAAGGTGATATGATGGATATAAATGAAAATGAATAAAATAAAATTAATGTTAGTTTTGTCCAAAATGGTTATATATTTTTAACAGCTGGAAAAATGAGAAATTTGACGTCACTCATTTTAACTCATTGTCAGTTGGTAGTTAAATGAACGCAATTATATTGGTCAAGCTATATTATTTTTAGAATTATGTTATTCTTCTAGTAAATTTAACTTATAAATCAAATCAACGTAATTAGGAATGGGGTTCAAAAAAATGTACTTCTTTAACCAATTCCTTTTCTTTTTCAAACAATAATCAAGAACCCTATCGAAACACATACTTACTCCTATATCATTTAACACTTCCAACTAAACAGTTTTCAATAATCAAACATTTCTTGGGTAGCAACGGATCAGATAATTCCAAGCACCACAGCTTTCAAAATAGAGATGAGACTATTAATTATCCATGTCTTATCGATCCTTTATTAATATTTAATGACATCGATATTATTATTACGATAGAAATGGGACGAAAAAATCAATGGAGATTATATTAATTATAATTATGATATATATAAATGTGATATAAATATAATTGTATAATATATAATGTTATATAATATATTATTATATTCAATTAATCTTAAATGAAACTTTTACACAGTTTTGAGTACTGATGAATATTATGCATACATATTTCCACGAATCATCTCGTATTTTATTAATCAAACTTTATACAATAAATGAATAGATTTACATTATAATTACATTATATCTATCTCCATTTTTCTTCAACGATAATTGCAATTTCTTCTGTGAATATGCCCAACAATATCTTATCAACACTATCGTTACGTCAAATTTCTAATAACATTCTCATATTGTCGATATTCTTACGTACAGTTTCACCTCTGCTCCAAAATCGAAGAACAATTAATTAGCCAGAACGCAGAGTAATCTCCTGGTTTCGTTACACTCGACACCATTCGCGAGCCCGGTGTTACCTAGCCGCAAAATTAATGCGGATTCGTAAGTGTTAAATATGAAATGTCGAGTCGGCGCGTATTTGCACGCGCAAGACGTCATTCAGCCGATTTACCAAAAGCCTCTGATGTGGCTCATGAAGCGGTGTACCTGTTGAGTGGCCTCCGGAGGCTTGTTAGGTACACGTTACCGGAACGTACGTTTGCGGTTCCTGGCAGAAAGGAACGCGATTAATTTCGGTTTGACTTGCGAAGCAAAATTCACAGCGCGATGAATCTTGCACCGTTCGCGAAAGTCTGCCAACTTTTGTGGTTTCCAATACCGGATTTTGGCACGGGAACACGGCCGGATTCCTGCTTACGGAAGCTGCTTCGTTTTGTGCTTTAACTCTGTTATGACGATACCAAACGATTGTGCAGGGCAAGATATCACGCTACTAACCGATTTTTCTGGTAATTTGGAGTTTGAATAGCTAAATATTCGAACGTTTGGTCATTTTTATTGGGAGAGTGGTGAATGGGGGAAGATCCTTATGTCGTTGTCACTTGCTTGGCTTGGTTGTCATAAGAATTTTGGGATATTAGGATATTCAATGTATTACAGTTTCAGGAGTAATGGAAAAATGAGATTTAATACGTATTTGTGGTAGTATTTTTTAACTAGTGTTGATAACATTGTGGAAGATAAGGGTCTGACTTCTACCTCTTCATATGATAAGAAAAATTAAAATTAAATCTTTTTTATAATTTTCATATTGCAATATGTATCGTTAAATATAGCCGTATAAAATAAAATCGAATTATAGTGTTGTAATATTAACATTATAATGTTATTAATAAAATTATTATCATATATAGTAGAATATAAGAATGATATAATTTGTAATTTATAATATTAAAGGCAAAAATATAATAATTTTTCATAAAATTTTTCTGAAAACTCATAGACTTTAAATAAAAGTCAACATTACATTTTATGTTGAATAAACATTTGAAGTGTATCAAGTTATACATGATTATTATTGTATAATATTTAGTTTCTACATTTTATAAACAGTATTAATATGATCATGAAATAAACACTGTCAGACAAAATAATGAACATATTTATATAACGAACATATAATGAACATATAATGAACTGTATAAATTAAAATAAAGTATGTTATTTTATTTTAACTGCAACTTACGATATTCATCGGGTAAATCGAAAATTATATTTGAGGTAACGAAATTTTATTTTGAACATTCTTGCTGTATGAATCTAGCTTTTATTTATGACTCTATAGCACTTTCTGGCTGTATACGATTGTTCTGCATACCAGTTTCCGAAAAAAAATTTGAATGACATAAAAGCGTTGTAAAATATGCGACTAATATTTTACAGCGAACGAAAGTTGCCTAGATTAATCACATTCTGTAGCATATCATGTCAAACCAGTGCTAAAAAAGATTTTTTTGGTACTTTTTATCAAAAAATTATGTGATATTCATTATACTTATACATTATTATATTACTTATAGTAATATTACCAATTTATCAGTATAACAAAGAGTCTATCAACAAGAATTTTTATATACTAAAAAATGGAAAATATTATTTAATCAATTTTCCTTGTTGATTTCAATTTTCACATAGAAAACAGGAAAACTATCAAAGAAATCTGAGTAAATTTGCACACTTCTCATTTTTTGATAAATTTCAATTTATTAATAATACAAGTATATGAATTATAATTCTTGAGTAAAGTTTAATTACGGAATATCTCGTAATAACTGATAAATTGAACAACAAAATGTCTCACACCCCTTCGCATTGCTTTTCTCAATCCTTTTTCGCGATACACGTATCGATATTGTATACCAAACGTGTCACCGAATTTATGGTACACAAAAATAAAAGTTTTCAATGCACAAAACAATATATCGAATCGTGCAGTCACATCGAAACCACAAATCAAATCCTATTCAAAATATAAAGTGTCCAAACTACAAATGTTCTGGGCTTCCCAAGATACTGTGCAGATAAGAGGAGCTGACTAGCCTAATCTCATAAAAAGACGTGTGAATATAACATAAATTATACCCTCATTTTTTCTTCTTGATGTAAGATTGTTTAAAGTGATCCCATTTTTATAATGATGTAAGGGTGGGGGATAAGGAGTGTAGGGGTCCTCCCTCACTGTTTTTGATGTCGGGCTGGTGCAGGTACCCTTGGTGTAGTGGTGTAGCTAGAAGGGACTATCTTATATCACTTTACTTCATTTTATTTCGATATGCCTCATTCGTCTTTTCTATCATCTATTTACAGACGTGATACTTCCATCTAACAAAGAAAATTCATGAGACTTATCTTCATACGTGCGTTAGAGTAGGCCTGTTTATCTATTCCCAATCAGATCTCTATTTCTCCCAATTTCCAACGTACCAAACTCGCACACTATATTCACTTTTACGTGCTGCAAAGTCTTGCATTCTTTCGTATCACACCCAATCGACTGTACACAATATGACCCTCCTTCAAAGACGGTGCCGCCGTCGAACCACATTGTTGCGGGAACATCGTATTATGACCTTCATCGTAACAATATGTCGATATCGCTTTGAAGACGGCCGTCTACACACACACACGTATTGTCTGAATAGGAGAATGCCAGATAAGAATGCAGTGAAAGGAGAATAAATTTGGTGTTCTTGCGGCAATGTTTTGACGACAGCGTCGTCTTTCAGTACCTTATACTTCGTTCAACAAGATGAGGTAGAAAATAAGGCAGCTTGACATGATTGAGGCACGAGTAAGACAATGTTGGCACGTACCACGATATGGCCAGGTCATAAAATCGACTAGGTATTAAAGTAAACGTATTCAGCTGCTGGAACAAATGAATAGTAGTGATACGATGACACTGTCAACCGTACTTCGAGTGTACAATTCGAAATTATTGTATATCGTCACTAGGTTATTCTTGTTTGACAACGATTAGCTAGGAATGGTTCTTTGAGGAGATTGCGTTTGGCTTCGAATAGTAGGTGGACTGTGACGTTATGCCCACGTGCTGCTAGGTCTAGCATTTATATAGACTTTTGATAGGCCTATGTATTTTGTTATTGGATGAAATTTCCGCATATACTTACAAGGATAGGGGTTACAAACGGAAAACGAATTGAATTATTGCCCCATACTAGAGGTACTTGGTGTATATGATGGCCAAGCGTCAAGGTGGATTGGGATTATGGGTTCTAGTAGTAAAATAACTACAATATTGTAGAATCATACAGTCTCTACTTCGGTTCTAAATTTCCGCAGACTTGGGACTGGATGTGACTCAATCTCAACTCTAACTTTTAAAAACTGCTACTAATAACGAACAACTCTTACTAAACTCGCTCTTAAAAGACTCTTATAAAACTTTTAAAGAACTGTTAACGAACTGCTAACGACTTAAACAACAACTATTCTTAACGAACTACACCACTCTTCACGAACTAAAAACAACTAAGCTCTATCTTCTAGAACGGGCCCTTTTAAGCCCGTCTGGAAGGCAAGGGCCCGTCCTCCTTCCAGGTTAGACTCACCGAAGGGTCACCCTCGCGGGGTCCCTTCTCGAGAGATGACCGCGAATGGCCTGGCCCCGACCTCCTATGACCCACCTGGCAGCCAGACCCTAACGGGTCCTCTAAATCTGGCAAAGTGTTCCCCACAAGAACACTTCGACAATCGTATCCTAATAACATCGAAAAATATCCTACATATATATTCTCTGATTAGTCTTTACGACCACCCCTCATGACTCGCGGATGCGAGTGGACCAGGACTGAAAAAAGTGCAGGCAGTTTGTTGGCGGCCAGAGTGCGATTCAGACCATTTTCTTAAGAGCGATACGGTTTTCTTCATGCATTATAAACTCTGATAAAATCCGACACAGTGCTTTCCACTTCAGGCACTGGCTCAACATATGGCTCACCAAAAACTTGACACTTCATTTGACTAAAGCGTATAACTCTCAGGAAAACATATATCCTATCCTAATTGTGGCCCTGGAGTCGCAATGGAATCTTGAATCTTGACAGTGCAGAATAACGTTTAGAACGAAGGAAAATCTTCTGTTACCATCTTACCCCGATCTCTCTACGTCGACACGTACTTTCTTCTCAGCAGTTTCAAATGATCCAGCGCTTAAACGATTCAGCAATCACGCGTTATTGTTGAACAAACACAAACGTTTAATGCCGTGATATCATGTTTGGAACGGTCTGGTTCATTATTGGCGCACGATTCCATGTAATCCGTGGACTGTTTGACATCGAAGCGAACAACGCTGTGACTACACGCTGCCCGGCTGAAAAGGGGTCCAGCGCTCTGGCGGGGGTGGAGTAAGAAGAGGAAGAGAGACAGGAAGGGGTGAACCGGAAATTCGTGGTAATTTGCCTGATGGAGAAACGTATTGGAACTCCTTGGACAGGGCGAAAGTGAAATATTCACCGGGAGCCGGCATTTTCCATTTAACACGCGATTGTGCAATGTCGGCCACGGCCTCGAGATTGCGGCCGACCCCTGCTTCAGCCGGGTCGCAATTTTCACCGCCGGTAATGATCATGACAAAGCGACGATAACGAATAATTTTCGCAAAACTCGTTACGTGGCCGAAAAACAGCGACCGGCAATGAGCGAAAATGATAATCGGCGTTTTATTCTCCATCGTGTGACATAGATTTTCGACGGCTCTATTTAGAGCGGATCGAATGTGGGAATTCGTGGAGAAGGTGTGTGTAGGTGTAAACAGCGTTTTGGTCAGAGTTTATGTTGATTGGAGGTTGAGATTGTTGGAAATTACACTGAATTTTTGTTGTGTGTTCCTCGAGTTTGTGATTAGGGGATGAAAGTAGGTTCGGTAATTACAGTGGTGGAATTAGTTGGGGTTTTCGATGAATATATTATGAATATATTTCGTTCAACTGTTTTCTAATTTTCGTGCAATTAAGTCTTTCTTTAGGCACCAATAGATTTTTCGTACAGAATCTTTCTATATTTAAAATCGTGATCTATAAAATCCGGTTCAATTAATTTTGTAATTATTATCTCTTTTCCCCTTTTACGATCCGTCGATTGTATTATTATATTAGATTTTCCATTTGGCAATTAAAATTTAATTTATTAAAATTTAGGAATAATCAAAAACCTTTAACTTTTTTAATGAATAAATAAATAAATTATTTTGGAATAATTTTTTTGGATAGATCTGCCAGATTAATTTAAATATATATATCTTTCTTGTTAAAAGTTGCAAATATAAAAATTCAAATATATTAATCAAAATCAAATATATAAATGAAAAAATACTGTAAATAATTTATAGATCGTTGAATTACTGTCTAATTTTATTGACATAATCGTGGGAATTCTTTATTGCTTCATGCAAAATAATTGTAAGAATTCTAATAATTTCATAAATTTATCATTCTATAGATTAATCATTTTATATCATTGTAATTATTGCAGAGATTGCGTTAATCGAATCTTTTCAATATTAATATCTGCTTTTATTCAAACCTGTCACTGCCTAATTCATCTTTCCTAGAGACGAGTCTCTCGCGTGATATGAATATTTATTACGAATGCCTCTCAGGGCAAAAAGTTTCGTTATTCATCGTTAGACGTAGGCGGATGCCGAAATTTTGTACGAAATGATTTATGTGCCGTATTCCTCCTGTGAAGATTTGTAGTTATTCCTGCTTTCACAATTGCTTTGTGAAACTCCGTATCCAACTGGATGACTCACTTTAGTCGTAATCACCCTTATTTTCCGTGAATACGTTTCCCATATTTCAAAAACCTTTAGTTTGATTCATTGTTTGCAATCCATTGAAGAATCTCATTAAGGCGAAATAATTTTTTCAAAATAAGCAATTAAATAGTATGCGAATAGAATATCAAAATTAAGTAATTTTGAAGATAATTCTATTAATTAGAGATATTTATTTTATACCTAATATTTGAAGAAATATTTTTGCTAATATTATTTAGATTAACTCAAGCATGTGGTAAAATTATTTTTATTTTACGTTTAAAAATCTCAGAAAGTAAATTATCGTGATTTCCTTATTTAGTATATTTTAAAACTTGCAGTGAAAAATAAAGTCAATATTGGTTCGATTTTTAAAGCAAAGTAATTTTTTCGGCGTATATTCTATCTTCTGAAAGAGACTTCTTCGAATGTTGAAATTAGACGAAAATGTTTTAAATAAAGATAATATATATCACTCTGGATACGTATTATTAAGACTAGTTCCATTGAATTAAATAATACCATTATCCACAATTTTATTTCAATTTGTCGGTAAACATTTTGAAATACATTCGGTTGAATTTATAAAATGTTATTTTAGCACGCAATGGGTATCACTGGGAGTAAACAACATTTTCAGTTGAGTTAATTCCAGGGGTAGCTTTTTGCAGAAAATGTCGCGTAAACAGCTCAACGAAACTCAGTTAATGAGACGTTGTTACTAAAAGCTTTCGGAGTGAATCGTATAAGCGTCACTATCTTTAATTCCCTTCAACTTAATTTCTCTTGAATTTTATAAATCATTTGTCCACTTTATGCAAAATTTTTCTTTCTATAAATCTGAGGGAACTATCATTGCATTCTTTAAAATTTATTGTAAAATATTATTTAAAATTTTATTTATTAAAGTCTATATAAATTGTATACGTATATTTTATAAATTATTTAAAATCTTGTATATTATAGCTTGTATATTATAGCTATATTAATGTAATATT
>NW_016911736.1:137739-152709 GCF_001483705.2 Eufriesea mexicana | reverse complement strand
TATTTATTTTAATATTTATATATTACTTATTATAGCTTAGTATATAATTATTAAAATAAATATTACATTAATATGACATATTAATTAACTTCTTGACTATATAAGTATCCAAATAATATGTATTAAATATTGATATAAAATTATAAAAGTAAGTTATAAAAATATTACTTGCAATAACTGAATTATTACTTATCTGCAAAATGCACTTCCTAATAAATTTGTATAATCTCATACGTCACGTATATGTATTTTCAATAGCCGTGCGATACCTATTTTATTTTGGATCGATAGATGAAATATATACATATATGCATGCTTGCATATTCGCGATAACATAACGCTGAAAATGCAAAAATTTTGATGATTCAAATCCGTGTTATGACTATAAACTTCAGAGCTTTTCTGCGGTCAATTGCCTCTCTAGACGACTTTAGGTTTAACCCTTCTCAGATTTTTCCTCGCATAAAAAAATCTAACTTGCAAAGAGTTTCAATTTCATTCGAAAATAGATTCTGTCCTATAATATACAAAATATCGTTTTTGGATACTAATAATAAAAAGTGATGAAAGCGATACATTTAATACTGAGAAAAGAAATAAATGTAAGGATATTTAATTTACTACTTACTGAGACTAACAAATAAATTAAGAATAAATTAAACGCAAATTCAGTAAGAATATAAATAAAAATTTCAAATGTTACGAATACATAGTATAACTGTTAATATCTTTGAAATAATTTTGAATTTAATATGAATAAAAATTATTCTAAGCATTTACTTTTATTTACTGTATCTAAATAAGATGTTACATGTGATCAATTTTTCAAGTGAATAATTTAATCTTTCTACGGATGTAAATTTAACAATTTTACTATATTTCACGAACTTTGTATACAATGTTTACTAGTACGAAATTAGTTTACTTATTAATTACAGGATTTTAATGAAAACCATTAAATAACTATCAGAATTCCCCAGAGAGGAAAAAGTTTCTATATAAATAACTATTGTTATTATATATTATTACTTCTAAAAATTATAGAAAATTATTATATATGTCATCTCCAAATAATATTATAATATTCATTCTAATAATCATTCCCAATATTCATTCATCGAAAATGAATATTATAATATTACATAAATTTCTATAATCTTTAATATAATCGCAAAAATTATTTCTCTAAGCGAACCAAAAATATTAGCATACTAACACAAGCATTAACACTAATAAAGTTATTCTTATAACTATTTATACTAACATTATCTATAAAAATAAATTCCCAAAAAATAGAAAAATTATTTACTTATAATATAAAATGAAAAATAAATTTGAAAAATGCATTTTCTATTAATTCGATTAATAAAATTCCAATTACAAATTACTTAAAGTACCATTCCCATTTCTCTCGAAATATGGTAAAGTAAGACTCGGTAAGGTAACTTTGATCTAAAAATATTCCGTTTCTCTACGACCAACAACTGCAATGATAATGGCGGAGTAAGATTAAAATGGGGTACCTCGCGTGTGCACGATAAGACAGAACGTAGACGCGGGAATGACGCGAGAGAAATATTGCAAAGTAGAGGGACGAAACAATCGATGAGATTTGCAGGCACCGAAAAGGACATTTGGCAAAGTTGCCGGTTTCCAAGTGCATTCGCCCGAGATGAGAGTGCTTTTCGAATCCTACCGTAAAATCTGCGAGAAGAATATATTCTGAACATTTTTGCCATTTCATCTCCGGTATCGATTCGATGCAAGATTCTGGACTTTACTTCCGCGTTGCTGATGCGAATCTATTCCGCGAATACATCGCAATTGAACAGAAATCAATCAGATTTGTCGACAGGCAGATGTGCATATATTTATGCATATCTTCAGAGATTTATACCACATTTTTAATTTCTCGCGTGATTAGTTTCATTGATAATAATACTTCTCCTAATGCCTGATAAACTAAATATATCGAGAAAGCCGTAATTATTATTTCTTTATTTTATTTAATTTATGAAATTTTGTAATAAAATTGTAATAAGAATTTGTAATAAAATTTCGTAATGGAATTTATAATAATAAATTGGAATTTTGTAATACTGAAAGCTGAAATAATAGAATGATGATAGTAGAATCGAGAAAATCATAATACCCTTCTCCTTTTGTACTTTATTGAATTAATTTTAATAAATTCCGGAATGAAATTTTATAATATCGAAAGCTGAATGATAAATTTGGAAATTGTGGGATGGAATTGCTGAAGTTAAGAAAATTACAGTAATTCCTTTTCTGTATTTTATTGAATCAATCGTAATAAATTTCATAATAAAATATAATTTCGTAATATTGAAAACTAATAGTTAAGTTTGGAAATAGTAGAGTACTTGGAAACAGGTCTTTATTGTTAAAACAAGTATCAAATTTCTTAACATAATAAAATATTAAACTACGAAAACAAAAAGCTGATGACATATAACTGTTATTTTAATGTTAACATTAATTTATCAAAGTAGGCAAAAATTTATTAAAATAGGCGAAATTTATTTTGACTTTTATTTAAAAAGTCTCAATTATACTTATTTTAATAGATAACTTTTAATTACTTACTATTGAATCATTTGATTTGTATGTAATTCAATTATTATAGTTGATAAATAAATTATTTCGTTTCGGGGATAGACTGTTAGGGTGAATATAGTTTTACTTTGACAAATTCTCTTTTAATATCACTAACTTCAACGCCAAAATTCAGATATCCGATCGAAGATATCTTACTTTTTAAAAAATATTCAATTCGTGATAGATTCCTCGAAGCATAAAAATTCAAAAACATTTGAAGGTTCGAGAATTCAAAGCTTTACACATTTTTCGTGATTTCGAAATTCTCGGAATTTACTGAAAAATATGGAAAAAATACGTAAAATCGTTGAATAAAGAATCTCCGAATAAAAAATTTTCGATACATATATATGTGAAATATTCTGTGTAAAATGCACCGTAAATGCTCAGCGATCGATTTTTATTTTTACTTTCCTTATTTTTCCTTTCAGTATTTTTGAACTCTTCAACGATAATGTAGGCTATCGAAATTTTGAAAGATTGTCAAAGTATCTTTTCTTGTCATCGTCAGCGATGTTTTCTGAAACCTTTAGAAAAAATTGTAGTTAATTAAAAAAAGGAAAATAACTACTAATTTAAAAAAGGAAAATAGGTTACATTTAAAGAGAATTGGAGTATTCCAAATATTTTTAACTATTTTGATATATTCTCACGTTCTTATTTATTTTTCATTTGACTAATCAATAAAAAATTATATAAAAATTTCATCGAGACGTCATTTCTTAAACGAAATATTTCTCTTGCTGAACAAAATCAGCACTTTGAGAATTTCGGGCGTTTCCAGGGAAAATTTCGAGAGAGAATTTCGAAATCTTACAGAATTACGAAGATTAAAAAATTATATTTCAATAGAATCCTATATTCAACGAAATAAACGTATGCAGAGGCTTAATAATTCGAGGAAATTGAACACGACGAAACGAATTATTAATTATCGATTCAGCTGCAATCAACCAATAATATCGCGTATCTCGATTTATTTGCTTAATATTTGCGAAACAGGCGTTTATTAAGGATTAATTCTCGGTGATAATTTATTCTCGGAAAGTTCTTGGGAAATATGAAAATTATTTATTCGATTATGTGACGCATGCGTTCTGAGATATTAGTAAAATTTCTTGCATACGAGTATATATATTTATATTATGGGTACATATTAGATATTTATGATGAAATGCGTATTGTAATTGTTACGACTATTTACCATCTCTTCAGTCCACTTTTCTTTCTTGGATATTTTCTATTTACACGCATACACGAATACACTTCACACATCAACCCGAATCTCCTTCCAATTTTCGAAATGAAGCACACCGTCGTCGTTTCTATTTAATTATTAAACGCCGATAGCCAAGCAACTGCATACAAATTATTAATATATATATTGCGCTAGTTGTGCGACGTTCTTGTGTATTATCGTTGCTTAAGATTTCTCTGTCGATACTTTTGTATGTATGAAGTTATGCTTGTGTGCACCGTTTACGTGCATACAAATATGTTCTGAATGTGCAACGTTGAAGAGATTAAACAGTTAGCGAACAACAATACCGTGCAAAAATTATTATACCGGGATTATACAAATTTTGGGGCTGACCACTGGGAGTTTTAAATTATTTATTTCACTATATTTTTACATTTCTTTTTTCCATCTATTTTTAATTTTTCTACGACGATGTCTTTTATTATTTCCAATTTCTATTTTATAATATGCAAAACATCTATTACAGTATCCCTTATTTTCTTCATAAAATGATATTTACTACATCTATCCTAATTTGTCGTAATATTTTAGAGCAACATTATTTGCTACAGCAATATTCATTTAATTAATTCCCATTTATTCTACCTCTTCCATACACAGTAATATTGAATACAACAATCTCTGTTAATTTTAATTTTAAAATTCTTTTGTGCATATTTTAGGTTCATAAAATATAATTTTGTTCCTCTGATTTTAACAACAAATAAAACCATAGATTACATTTTCAATTACACGATTATATGAAATAGGAAGTATATCAAAATGTGAAATCTATAATTTTTCTGAATTATTCATTTTATTTTATCAAAGTTACATTAATTCCTTATTCTATCATTATTACATTCACTTGAACATCAACAAGAAACAAATGAAACAGATATTTTGCACGGTATTGTGCATCCAAGTTACCGCTTTAAATTCGAAGCATTCGCTTGAAATCGCTTAGAGAAAAAAAGCTCGCGCAAAAGAGATCAAATCGAACGCTGAGAAATCATGGAAATTAACGTAGCCTTCGATGTATATGCATTTGGTCGCGGCAACCCGGTTCGTTGAGTGTACATGAGAAACTCGGTGTTAAGAAATGAATAAGTCAGGATTTAAAAAAAAAAAAAGTAGTGAAAAAAGAGAAAAAAGAAAAGAAATTCACGCATAAGTTAACCTGGCGATAATATTCGTTTCTCCAGCCAAATTAGGATTCTGCTTAGCGATTAGTTTGATTTTTTCAGTGTCGACTTTGTTTGTTCGTCATGCTGCACAATAGTTGAAAGCGAAGGCATAGTTAAAGAGGACGTTCTGCTGATAGTTGATTCTAGATTCTTTCTGGGCCTTCACGATTGAGCGGTCCATTTTCATCCAGACTATTATTAGTGTTTTGCTCCCGTTGCGCTTTTGCGAACACTAAGTGCATCACGAGACATGCACTTTAATCTTTCATTTCGGAATTTATTGTTCGTACTTAGCCCGTGACGATGAACCTGCTGCCACGAGAAAGCACGTTTCACTATCGAACTTGCTTTTGCAATGCTACTTTCGTGTCACGAATTTTACATAAATTTTGAAAGCCAGCTTATGGGTATAACAGTTGTACAGCTTCTTTTGTCATTCTGAATTTCTAAGGAATGGATGTGTAATCGTTGTTCGTGGTCTTGTTATAACGAATAAGTCTGTTTGCATTTTTGTTCGATAATTATAATGGAACTTTTGTTTCGTATGGTTTATATTTATATCTCTGTATCGTGTATTTGTGTTTATGCTTTATATTTAGATTTTTCTTTTTCTCTTTTGTTGCATTTGAAAAATATGAATTCATTTTAGAAACAAATAATTAAAATATATTGTCACTCCTAATTATTTTTCTGCTTAATTTCTCGAATCTTGATAGAATTTTTATTTTTTATCTGCTGCATTTTATATCTGTATTTTTCTTTTTCATGTTTGTATTTATATTTATGCTTATATTTAAATTCTTTGATTTACATCTTGTGAAACTTTAAACTTATTTTAGAAACGAGTAATTGAAATATGTTAGTGTTTATAATCATTTATTTAATTTTTCTAATTATGATAAAACTTTAATTTGTTATCTGTTATATTTTATATTTGCATTCCAATTTTTATTTCTGAGTAATATCGCATTTCAAAAATTGACATGACATTTTACGTCAAAAAATTATTAAAATTATTGTCATTCTTATGGGTTAAAATTTATTTGACATTTACAGAAATTCGTTCTTTAATTTTCTTATCATATTTTTAAATATGGACAGACATATGATGTATAAAAAGTGTAAATTCGATAAATCGCCAGAAATAAATTTTCCGCGTGCTATTTGAATAAAGAATAAATCATATTTACTTTGACGGCAGATTACCATATTCCATATCTACTTACGAAATTACGATTTTTACATCTAAACCCTCTCATAGCCATAGAAGAATAACAAATTTATTATACAAAAGTGACAAAATTTTTCATAATAAAATTCGCACGTTGATTTTCTTTCTTATAAATTCAAATACATCAACTTACAATCATTTGATATTTTATAATATGCAAATTTGTCGATTATTAATAGTCCAAAAATACTATTGGCAAAAAATTACGAAGAATCAATGATATGCAAAAAAGCTGGGAGAAAAGTGTTATCATCCTGGCTGCAGGTTCGTTTGTCGAAAGTATACTACGTGGGCATGAAAATTACTAATGTAGTAAAATCCTTGATAGGGAAGGTGTTAATGCAGAGGATTCTTTTGTTTCGAGTAGGTCGATCTGAGGCATATGGACGAGAAATTGGGAAGCAATGTCGTGGACGTAGGAGTCGACCTCTCCGAATTCTACATGTCGGTAGAATGGGATATTTTAGAAGTACCTGCAGTACGGTGAGCATGCTATACTCGTAAATGTTTCCCAAATATTTCTCTACCTGTTTCGCTATTTGATGTGTACGTTTTCGAAGCTCAATATTTACCTGCACAATTATCCTATCACGATACTTGATTTCTTTCGTAAATTTCATTGGCTGTTGATATTTTCCTACGATATTTTCAAAAATGCTTTATTTCACGTATAAATGTTCATTTGTGCCTTCATTTTCTGTTCTTTTTTTCCTTTTTTAGTTGTTTTTATTTCAATGTTTAGTTAATAGCTCGGTAACAGAATTTTTAATCTAAATTTAAGTTGCATATTATTTGTACTGTTTTATAAAATATGAATTGTAACGGCAAATATGTACGTTTCTGAATTATTAAAATAATCGTACGAATATTTATTAAGAGTCTACTGAGGTTAAATTAAAAAGGATATATATGCTTAAACGACTAGAACTGGAATTAAACAAAATTAAAAAATGTAAATTTAAATCTGGAAATATTAAAACAGGTATTAATTTGAAATTAAATGAGAAATATTATAAAAATTAAAAGTCGAGACGAGATAAAGTCTTAAATATTAAAATGAATGCTAAATGAAATCGAAAAACTAAAATTGGAATTAAATAAAATTTGAGAAATGAATTTTAAATGCATCCATACAGAAAAAGGGATTCGAGGGAATGTATGAGATATGTTGTTTAAAAATATAATTTAATTACCTTTATTAGATTCAGTCAAACATTGAATATCACTGTCAATTAAATAAAGGAATTAAGTATATCTGACCCCAAGGAAAATTCAATGCCTGGTACTTTTATGAATTATTTTTTGTGAAAGACGTGACATTCAGTCGAATAGATTTTTCTTTTTATGGATATTTAAACGACTTGTCACGTAAGTGGAATATCATTGCTATGACCAGACAGCCAGAGGAATGGTCAGACGGTCCTAAATTGCAACCGGAATTTCAATCGATCCGTGGACGAGAGAATGGACATCTTGCATGCCATTTGACAGAATCGTGCTCTAAAAATCGCCGTCTGCTATAAAAGCATTAATGACAGACTAGATTTCAATATTACATTTCTGTCCATTTTAGTTCCTTTTCAAGAAAACCGTAAAAGAATATTATTTTCTTTTTTAATCATTGTATTTTACCTAATTAAACCTTTTTCTTTTATTGTTACCTTAAAGCAAACAAAAAAATTATAAAACTAAGAAGTGAAAATAAATAAAGCAAGTATCTCTTTATTTTGTGTGATTAAATACGTTTTAATACTATTGTCATTAACACCAATATCAGTGATAATACATTAATATTAAGATAATAATACTAATGTGATATTAATATTACAATTTCATAAATTAATATATATTATAATAATAAGAAGAACTAATATTGTGTAATACTAATTACTATAATAACTACATTAATATTCAATGTGACAATCTATGAGTTCCTATTTATAAAAAATAGGAGCATTTGAAATTTCCGAAATGTGGAATTTAAATTAATTATTGTAATATTATAAGTCGACTAGATTTTTTAATTTGCCGATATTATTGCACCGAAATTCTATTTAAAAAATATATATATTTTTTCCTATTTAATCGCATTAATTAAAACTAAAATAATTTTTATCTGATATAAATTTAATTTTCTATAAACTGTAATTTCATTACCTGTTTTCAATAAAAAATAATCTAATAAAAATAGTCCTCCATTAACAGTTGCATATTTACTGTTTCCATAAATTAAACTAATCTGTAATTTCTCTCATTTTTGTGCAGAAACGAAAAGTTTTACACTTGCTGCGACGAGCCGTACCTGGATATTACATTTAATATAACAATGCGAAGAAAGACACTTTTCTACACTGTGAATATAATTATTCCGTGTATGGGAATTTCCTTTCTTACGGTACTGACGTTCTACCTACCCAGCGACAGCGGGGAAAAGGTAAGTAAACAATTCTTTTAATAAAAATGTTATGTTAAATATCCTGTACTGTACTATATCAGGGAAAATGTGAAAACGTGAGTGCTGAGTTCTCATATTCATAATAATCATTACTTATTTCCTGTGTTAAATATTTTCATATATCTTATCATTTGAACCAGACTTTCTATTTTCATTTATTCAATATTTTGTCTTATATTATATAATCCAATTATTTAACACTAGAACTACCAAATAAATAAAAATAATTATTCCTAGATTTTTTATTTTTACAATTGCTTTTGATAAAATTAATATTGTAGAAGAAGCATAATTATATATACCTAACTATTTTGAGTATGTTACTTTAATTATTATTGTCAATGTATGCAATATGAAATTGGTAGTCTTGGTATTAAATACAAACAATATGTTAAAGCTGCAATTTCTTTCAAATTATTCATTTCTTTATATGCAATTTAAAATAATTACATATTTAAATAATACTAGCAAAGTTTGGTTTAAAGAAAAGGAATAAATAAAAAAGTAAACAGATTGTTAATTAAAATAATTTTTTAACTAAATATAATATAAATAAAAAAATTTTAAACCAGGAAAATAAAACTTTTTATATATTTTTACTAAATATAAATATTAACTATTTAATTAGATTCACTAATGTGTACCAATGTCTTGTTAGATCCTTTTGCAAATAGAAATACAAAGTATCCAATGAAATAAGATTTAAAAAACGATTCAATATTAACTGTGAAGCATGTATATATGCCCACGCAACTTATAAGTGTGTTTTAAAAAATTTGCATACCCAGTTCTACTTAAAATATTTAAATCTACTTAAACCAAAAAATGTATGACACAGAATGAAGCATAAAAGGACACAGTATCTGTTCTAATTTTCGTGCCCTTTAAAGTATCCTGAGCACAGCACTTTATACATCGAATAAAGAATCTCCATTTGGAAAACTCAAAGGTTTAAGTTGGCAAGGCAAAAGGTTTCATCAAAAACGGTCGTTTGCCGTCCGCTTGCTGAATATTTCAATCTCGTGAACAATAAGGAAGGCTTCGTCAAAGAGCCAGTCGTTAATTAAAACTCACTGCCTGTAAATGCACTGGTCTGTCTTTCATCGACATAAACGTTCGCAGATATGACCAATCACGATGCCTATTCCCTTAAACCGCATCGGCCGGTAATTAAAATCGGTAGCGGTCGTGATTCCCGCAACGCAATTAATCTCTTTATCCGCTATAGAACGGTAACCGTCTGTGAACCCGTCTAAAAATGTTCGATCGTCGATTGTCGCGGGAGAATGTCACAGCGACATGTGCTGCTACCCAAACGCGGCGACTAGTAGTAGACGCAACAAAACGATTCAGTAGACGCTCGACAGAGGGATCGGTAATTGCTTGTTTCCTAAGCCTTCCGTTTCCCGCGTTCTTCGCCGGCGAATGAACCAGTGCAGCGAATATAAATCCGATGGAGAAACTTGAAATTTATGGCGGTCGTTAATCATCCCGGCGAAAGTTTTACTGGGGAACTGTGTTTTCGTGGAATGCAAGTTTTATCGAACCAAAGTCGCGAGTGCAGTGGATCTGCGTGGATCTGTGTCCCGAATGAATCTCTAATAGTGATTTCACGGCTGTTTTATCTTCGCATACGGTCTAACCTCACTTACTCGAGAACCAACATAAGACGAATATTTGGAAAAATACTGCGAGACCGTAATATGAAGTAAATATGAAGTCAAACAGATGGATAGTTGATTTTAAAAAAGTAATTATTGGAAGCTATAGTGTTCCTAAGGAAATTTGATATATTTTGTCATGGTACGCCGTAATAAGCAAATAAACCAATTTCGAACTCGACTGGCAAACTTCGCCCTTGGGATTAAACATATTTCGAGCTTGCTTTATACGTGGTGCTTTGTGAATTGATTGTTTTGATATTTGATCTGGTTTGTACGGTTCGAGAAAGAAAGAGGACAGAATTTCGTTCGTGTCGAGCGAAGAATTTGTCGATAAAAGAGAAACCTTCGATCGCCCTTGTTATCTCGCCGCCATTATTTTCGTATTTTGAACTCGAGATAAATCAAAGAAATTCATTCGATAAATGATTTATAGGAGCATCTATTAACTGAATCGCGTTAACGATACGGACTACTGAATTCATGTGAGTGTGATACATTTATCCATACTGAAAGAAAAGAATTTATATAAGAAAACAAATTCAGGGGTAATTAATTAATAGGTAAAATTCAATAATAAAGTGGTAGTATATTCTATTTTATTAAATTGACAAAGAAGTTCTTTAACAAGGAGTGCTCTTTTATTTTCCAGTAGATAGCAGTGATGCTCATTCATTAAGTGCAATCATGTACTAATTGGAATTATGCAGCTAGTCACAAAATCATAAAATACTACAGAGAGAATAGTCTATATATTATATTATATTTGCAGGGTAGCAGAAATAAGTGGAAACTAAATATTACGAATGTTGTAACGGTAACCAGAGTATGCAAACTGCATTGCACCTTCTGCAACACGTTGTTCTATATGTACCAGTAACCATCTCGTGGGTTGTACTTTAAATGCAAATGATATTATTTTGGAATTAGATACTCGGAATTGTATGTTGTTATGCTGCTGATTTTATTCTTTGTAATGTTTAAGAATGTAAAAAGCAGCATATATATTGCTGTTTAGAGAAAGCTTAATAAGTCCTTAGTAAAAATGTAAAATACATTAATATAAAAATTATGAACTCTTTGGTAAAGTTATCTTTAGTTATTTGCTGATGTGAATGAATTTAAGCAATTCATTAGTAATTAATTTTAATATATAATGTAAAAAATTCATAAAAATATTTTCTATTCTATTCACTATACAGTTTTGTTGTCTATATTAATTTCTTCTCTTCAGAGTAATATTTCGTGAAAGCAAATTGTTTTATGTGTATTAATGCTTTTTATGCTTTCTCAAATATAACTACAATTTAGTTTTCAGTATACGCTCATCTTATCGTAAAAAAATTCCGAAAAAATTATATTTAGAGTACAACAAAATCCTTAACACCGAAACTACTACTTGAAGTGTTCCAAATGACTTGTTTAATTTATTTTCGCAGTTACAAACAATATACTGTAGGCTACTATATGTATATAATTAGTAGATACAAGCTTCCGTAGTTGGAGTGGGGAGATCGATGTGTATATCGTAGTTTCGTAAGTTTTCCACTGCATGTATACATAGCTTTACAAAAGTAGTCGAGGATTCAAAGGCCAGGTCAGTCGAAAAAACTCTGGGCGATGGCCCTTAGCACTACCGTATTTGGGCATATTGGGGAGGCATTGGAAAACGCGTGCAGGGTGTGCATGGTGGGAAGAAAAATATAAAAGGACAAGGACGTTCTGAGTTAAAGGAGTTATCGAAAGAGGCTTGTGAATAGCAAAGTTGTCGATTAGAGAATTGCTAAGTCAGTGGAGAGTTGTCGAGGAGAGCAGGGTTGTCAATAGCGTAGTTGTCGAGAAGAGTTGTCAATAGCGTAGTTGTCGAGTTGATAGTTGTCGAAGTTAGTTGCCAGAGTTGTTGTTGTTAATAATTGTTGTTGCTATTAATTGTGAGTTGCTAACAATTGCGAGTTGTAATAAGAGAGTTGCTGCAGAAGTGTAGGTTGAGCATTGTGATAAGTTGTAATAATTCATATCTTTATTATTACTCACATACTCTATCACTGCTAATTTATTTTTAAATAAATAAATATATATAGACCGGTAATAAGTCAGTCCTCAGTCCTCAGTCCTCGTTAGTTAAGTCAGTTGCGTTAGTTGCGAATAGAGAGCGTTTGTACAATAAGAACCAAATTGTTAGTAATAAAGTATTAGAGTAATATAGATAAAAATACAGTGTTATTTAATTCCAATATATACAACTGATGTTGGCAAAGTTAATATCGATTTTTATTCAAATAGAATCGTAATTATGTACTCTTTCTTATTTTCATTGTACCAATTTCATTTATATTAATTATGTCTACTATACTGAAGTACGCGTTATAGGTCTAGTATTCAAATTCGAGGATCTGTTTAACCCTCTCAAATTGATTTTCCACCCACAGAAAAATCGGTCCGCAAACTCATTATGCTCTATACATATACGCAAGTAACCCCAAACTAAAAATTTTGAAGAGTCGTCTGAACTATTACTATTAATTCCAACATCTTCCTATTTCAAAATTTTTCCGAAACCTTATATGTACAGAATGTTCCAAGTAACGTGACCTCGATCATTTCCGATTATTTAGTTATTGGAAAAACGATAAAAAATTATATAGTATCGTAACCTTAAGGACCTTAAACGGAAACGTGCCATAAAATAGAAAAGAAGCGAAGGAGAGTAGATAAGACGAAAGCCAGTCCCATCGGGAAGAACGTTGATCAACAGACAGTCCACCGAAGGGTCTGCAATATTTTCGACGATCGTAGAGGTGAGAGGGGGTTAAGAAAAATTTGAGAACGCGAGGAACGATCCTTTCGAGACGGCAGTGTGGTGTTGTGCTCGATAGCGAGAGGTCAGAGGAAGTCGTTAGGTGAGTCGTATAGAGTTATTTTTCTTTTCATATATACGCATATACTCATCACTGTTCAACCAACCGATTTCTTAATATAATCTTATTTTAATAATAAATATAATCACTGCAATTATTTTATCCAGAAGATAGTCACTCTTGATTTATCCTAAATATATGTAGGATTGAAATGAGTATAGCCTTGAAGGAGTGTCGGGAGTGTTTGAACTTAGAACAAAGGTAAATGCGCGCAAGAGAATCGAATGGATGTGTATGACAGAGTTGAGTGCGATAGATGAATGGAAGTTAGCTTATGAGTGCGGCATGTGTTTGAAGTACTTGGTCCGCCGTGGTTGCGGGGAAAGGGGAATGATTGGGAAGGAAAGCCTGAGTGTGAAAAAGGACAGAATGAATGGTTTAAATAAGGGTGCAAGGACGCAGGCGAGTCAAAGTATGTAAGAAGTCCAAGTTAGTCTAACAGTTCAGTCTAAGACAGTCCGTAAGTCAGTCGAAGAATGTCCAAAGTCTAAAAGTTTTTAGTCAAAGACAGTGTGTTAAAGTCTAAAGTCAGTTTATAAGAGTGTTTATAAGAGTCAGTTTAAGGAAGATTAGAAGGGCATACTCATAGTGAATCTCACTTGTTTCATAGCTAGCCGCCATCATTCTATTTATAAGCTTATTTTATTTTATTAACTCTTTGACTGCCACGCCGAAATCACATGTTTCGCTCAGGACGCCACGGGGGTGTACCCCGATAGATGCAAGATTTATTTTAATATTTTTTCGATCGACGTTCTAATAAAAATTTTTAATTGCTCAATGGGGCACTTTTTATTTCAAAGTATCTTCTAATTAGCGATTATATTCAAAATGCACTAACTATCAATTTTCATTCAAGTTTCACAATTGTAGTTTTACAAGTAGCTCAAGCGCTTCGGTCACCAATGACCACCGTGGCGCCATATATGACCAACGTGGCAGTCGAAGTATTAAGAAGCTAACAATGCTATTTTAAGTCGATTCATCCAAGATCCGATCCTACATATATTACCAAAATGAGGAAAAATTAATTTACTAAAATTGAATGGGATCGAAATGAAAGTGTTAAGTGACCCACGCTGTATCCCATTACTAAAACTTGATAGCTGCTAGAAAACGCGTGCTTTAAATACATAGCAACTAGGAGAAGCCCCTTTCTTCCGTGATTTGTATTTATTCGACGTAAGACAGGGAAACGGGGTCTTTGATTTCCCCCGAAGCGAAACATCAACAGCCGAAAGCCGGCGCGTAAACACAGAGGAAAAATATCGAGCTGAATTGGCAGATGCCAGTCACACGGCGAGCAGACGAAGCGGTGAGAAGCAGATCGACCGGCATCGCGCCCTGGGGTAAAAAGTTGCGGGTGAAAAGAAAAAGACGGATGGGAACCGGGGCAATGCAATTAATTCCTTTATCCCCGGGAACGGGCGTGCTTACCTATACTTAGCGTCGGTAAAGCGGACGTGTGTGAAATATGCGCCGAATTAGTTCTCTTCCACGCGGCTGTCGGCCTCGTTATTTTCCCTTATCTGTAGGTAGAAGCCAGTAGTTACTTTTGGCTCGACGACGTGGACTATTTTTCATTTCCACCACGACCTCTTGCTCTCCATCGGCTCTTACGCCTTTGCCTGCCACCTTCAACCCTCTCCCCCCCCCCCC
>NW_016911736.1:133989-137323 GCF_001483705.2 Eufriesea mexicana | reverse complement strand
CCCCCCCCCCCTGCCTCTGCACTCCCGCCACGTTTCATATCCAACCAGTTTTTCGCCTCCTTTTCTCTATTTTTTCCTCTCCATCTTTCCTCGCAACCTTCGAAAATCGCCCGGAGCCAACGATCCTCTTTGTGCCAGGCCCTCGATACGCGACAGAATAAATAGAGGAAAGGAACCACGTTGCGCAGTTCCGTCATTGATGCGCTTTTTCATCTTCACTCTTCGACAGCCTCTTATCTCCGGATCTGGATTCTCCGCAGGAAAAACCGCGCGATCTATCGACGTGCTCGACGAGGGAACGCTTTGCGGCCGGTTTCCGCGAGAGGGTTCCTCCACCTAGCTCCTCTACTCTGCCCTTTCGGCCCTCTGTGAAAGAACACTCGTCACCCCCGTGCTTTTCAAACATTTTTTCATCCTTCCATCCCTACAATCCGCGAAATCAATCGCTGACGCGATGGTTAGCAGGTTGGTTCCCCTTTTCACGCAAGTGTGCTGGGTAACTCGTGTTTGAGTCTTGGGGCTACTTGGTAGAGCCTTTTTTTCCTTGTACGTGGGGGAAATCTTCCAAAGATTTTCCTAGATTTTCCCCTAGGAGAGGGGGCGAGGTTACGTGGGATTTGTACCTACTAAAACCCCCACGGTGGCCATCCTCGCCGTGCTAGAGGGGAGCACCGGGATCTCGTAGACGATCACCTACGCGACATGCCCATGGAAGTGGACCTATCGATGTCCAAAGACTTTTCACTGAGCCAAAATTTATATACAGCGTCGCTCGAAAACTATTAATTGTGGATGGGAATCGAAGCCTGGACTTCCAAGATAGGAATTTTCGGATGTCGCCGTTAGACCACAACGCAATTTTCCTTGGTAGAGCCTGGATGGTGAGAGAAAAGGTTGCGAAGATTTGTTTACATCGCATGATCATTTGGTAAATAAAATATGCCTGGTCAACTTGAGATTGATATTGATTTAGAAGATGAGGTATAGACGAAGGTGCAATGAAATTTGAGGATACAGAGGGTGGATCAAGTATTCGTTTGTTGTAATACAAGAAACTTCAGTTAATCGAAATATTTTAATTTTTATGCAAGTTTGCGTGCATGTAGAACATAATGTGTTGTACAATATAAGAAATCCTATGACTTCTGCGTATTCTCTTTAACTCTTTAACTCTCTTTAACTCGCGGCACAGGATTTCAGATAATAGAATACACCATGTTGCATAGAAATTTTATTGCGCTTTAAATGAAACAGAATTGATATATTTTTACTAATAAAGGAATTACATAATGTAAAAACATAAAACCTGGAAAAAAGATTGTCGTAATAAATCTTCCACTTGCAACAATTGATGAACCTGTATTGGCATGTTGAATGTTACCAACACGAGCGAATACATTTATAACATTTGTTGAAGGTATTATCAACTGATTTACGTAAATAAGACGAAATATAAACCTATGTGCATGCAGCTATTGCAATATTTCGAGGTGGGACGAAAAATGTCCCACTATGCATTACGGTGTATCAAATAGTTGGGATACTTTTAATCCCATCGTGCCCCAGACAGTTAAGATGGGTTTGGAGGATTGTGCTCAGATAGTCCAATCGTGTGCTATTGCCGGTCTTAAGAAAGTAAGTGATTTCCAGTTTAATTTCGCCGTTTAGAGGATCAGTGATTCCCAATGAAACCACACTTTATTAGTAAGCTGCTAACCAAATTCTCAGGTAACAAATTCGATTATTCGGAGAATTCTGTTCGAATCGATTCATCGATTATACGAATTCTGGTGAGTTTAGCGATTCTGTGAATTCAGTTCTGTTCGACGGTTCTATGAAATTTTACTTTCAGATCTTTTAAATAGTTCCTCCAAGATAATGTTTTTGGTAGAACACTGGTAACAATAATCTAGTTTTTCTTTTTTTAATAATAATCTTCAGAGTAATCGTTTTCCTTTAGTATTAGTTCAAAATAATTTTTTCTCCAATTTTCAAAATATTCTTTTCACAATAATTTTCAAAATAATCTTCAAAATAGTTTCTCCTCCAATTTTGTTCTTTTTTAAAAGCAATTAGAAAATATAGTGTTTAATATAGTCTCTTTTTAACTTTTCTCTTGTTTTTCCGACAGTAATAATATTCGAGGTAATATCTATTCGAAATTCTTTTGAAAAATATCTAATGGTTATTAGAAAATATAGTATTTTGTGTTAATGTTTATTGAATTTTAACCAGTTTATTTCGCAAAATTCTGCACACCGAATAAATCAATGCGAATGAGTCAATGCATTATCCAGTAGAAAGATAGGGTTATCGTGTAGACAGAATCGGTTCCTATTCACGTGATTGCAGATAGTGAGGACGTTTAGTAGGTTCTCGTGATTTTAAGTTAATTGGAAACATCCGTGCAAGACTTCCGACAGTTCACGGAGTTTTGATTGTACAGAGTTTTGGAACGTTCGTGAGACAAGCGAGGAAATCAGGGAATCACCGTGTTCAGAAGTAAGTTTAGACTATTCGCTGCTGCTAAAATGTGGCTCTGCCTTCGCGGGAGTTATATAATTTCTTCCTCAGTAATGTCTTTATTTGGCCAGTACTGCTGCCTTTAATATAATACGTTATTCGAGTTTTCGTTTGTCGTTCTAGGCCATTTTATACGTAGAGAAAAATAAAATAAAATTGGGTGCCCAATGTTCTATATTTCTTCTAATTAAAAATTGGTCGAAAATTTTTGAGACTTAAAAGGAAAGTATTAAGTATTAAATTTGAAAGCAGATAAGAATTATTGCGATTTTAAAAATTAAATGAATATCTAAAATGAAGGAAAATTTAGTTATATCTTAAATATATTAAGTTATAACATTAGAACGCTACTTTTAGGTAACGTTAAATTTATTTTAACGAATTTTAGCAGATGTCAACTCGTGTTAAGTTATACATAAGCAATGAAAGTGCAAGAAAATTAGCATGGATACTTGGTGTCATAAAATTAACAATAATATATATTAAATGCAGACATAGATTTCACGGATATTAATATTAGTATAAAACGCTTAACAAATTCAAAAATTGGAAGTGTAGATAATAAACTATTCCAGTGATTTCGATCAAAAACAGGCAAACACGTACTAATTTTAGGTTTATGGCACTCAGGAAAGTTCTAGAGTCGAATAAAACATTAAAGCGAAATCCCAAATTTTGGTTGACTAATAAAGCCCTTGAACCCTTTTTAGAACCCTTTTATCCTTCTTTAAACTCATATATAGGAATATTAATTTCAATTAACATAGGGGCGTAATTATATATGGGGAAGTCCCCCCCCCCCCCCCCCCCC
>NW_016911736.1:95253-133866 GCF_001483705.2 Eufriesea mexicana | reverse complement strand
CCCCCCCCCCCCCCCCCTCCGCACGCAGTATCAAATGTTTTATGCTGAGAGCTCCGTTTTCTTCGGTCTAGTCTGTTGTGATTCCATATGATGGGCTAGTGTCCTATGGTGCTGGTCTGTTGGTATCCCCGTGATCTATTAATAGAGTAGCAGGTAGAAGAACGACAGGAAAAGGATGTGTTTTGTCCTGGGCCTGCTAGTGGACTCATCAGTAAGGCTTTCTTCTAACAGGCCTTGCCTTACACCAGAAATACTTAGGTGGCATAGGAATTTCTATTTAAGGAAGGTCGAGGCTTCACCGACTTTCTCGCAAGTCCTAGAACCTCCTCCAAGTAGGGATCCATCTATTGGCGAGAGTGAGAATTTGGTCGCTACATATATATATATATATTTATTTTCACCTTACCACTCTAATTATTATCATCTGTGTATACTGCGTATAGGTATATAATTCAGATCGGTAACTCCATTGTTAATAAATCCAATACAATATCGTACATGTACGTACACTCATAAATTAACGTAAAGGAGTACATGACGACGATAAAGCTGTCAAAAATGTAACACGACGATACAAATAAAATGCAATGTAAGAAGAAAGAAGATTGAAGAGGGATGAGAGCGAGGGATGGGGAAGAGTGTAGGAAAACTGTTGGACTTTTTTGGGGAAAGATAGAGGATCGAAAGCGTAGCTATTTGGCCCTCCGAGGCATGTCAATCAATTCGAGAGAATCGATAAGCAATATCGCGGTCTGGTGATTGACCCATAGCCACCGCGGTCGTCGAAATTGCATGCTCCGCACTTACCTGGGTTTTTATGGTCTGCTCCTGGCTCAAAGAAGCATGGGATATCATGGCCAGCTCGCTGACCACTGTTAATAATCTCTGACTCACCCTTTCTATCTCTGATTCTCATTGTGCGCTTCAGACGTTCGAAATGAGCTGGTGGTAAATAGCGAATGGTATTGTTATAGGAATATATACGTGTTTGGTTTCATAGTGATCCTAAAAATCGTCCTACTGTATGTGACAGTATAATAGAGTATACCTTACGATCTTCTCCCGTTTTGGTAAAAACAAAATATCGTATTTTAATACATAATTGTTAGATCATAATAGGTACTTATAATTAATTCAAATTTCTTTCTTTCGATGCAAATGAAGATATTGATTATAGAGGATGAACTCTGGGTAAAATTTAACAAGAATATCTGTCACTATTATTAACGAGAAATGCAAAGTATACTTAAGCATAAAGTATTTAAATAATAAACCTAAAATAATATATTATTGAAGCAATAAATCGACTCACCCTTTTTAGATCTCACACACACACATACACACGTGCGCTCTCCCTCTCTCCCCCTTTCTTTATTTCTCTTTCACTCACTTACTTACTCATTCTTTATCACGATTTCATTACAGTTGTTGACTATTTTATTCTGGCACATTCTTCTAAACATCATTCACATCAGATGGCACTCGCATATACTATATTTTTAGAATTATATAGATTTATTATTCATAGATTGGGTAATTATAAACAAAGGAGTCTCATTCGTTCCATCACACTCACATGAACTATTATATTCAATTACCATTTTTCTACATTACTATCCTATAAAAAGGAAATTTATCGCTAAATGCAAGGGGACTTGAGTATCTCAGATGTTTAAACAGAGAATATTATCATCGATTATCATCTCATTATAGAAACGTCTAATCGAAGTATGAAAAGAATTTTTCATGGACTTCTTAATTTCCATCTCGACGAAATGTGCAGGAACTCACTGAACATGACGTGGCTTCAGGAATGTAGAAGTAGAATGACATGCATTTAGACGATGTAGTTTTCCGAATAAAGTGATAAAATGATGCTTCGCTGGAACAAACAAAATAGTGAAATCAATCCTTATGATTGTACAATAATAATTTAAATGCTATCTGTGATGCCTTTTACAATTATCTTTCCAATTATGAAAAGTAAGGCGTTACTTTGTTAGGTCGTGTAAATTGAATCTTTGACTATAAAATAGATTCTCTTCTTCCATTATTAGATTTGCATGACAATGAATCTACCTTCTTCTGGTAACAAATAAATCAATTTTCACTAGATAATAGATCAAAGTATGACACTACACGAAATTTTGTATAATTCTTTCAGAAAATTATAAATTTGTATTGCTGTTAGTTTCTATATATATTATCAATCTATACTTCATTTTCGAAATACTAATTGCTTTCTCTAAAATAATATTATACGGTATCAATTTTCAAAACGAACTCGTGTAAGCATTTGTGCCTGAAAAATCATCGATACTAAATTTTTATTTGTTATAACTTACGGGTCACCCAAGATTTAATATCATACATTTCAGAAAACGAAATAACGATAGAAAGGAAAGAAATCAAGCACTTGAATTTAAAAAAATAATAAACTGTTGATTACACGTGTATCGTTGCACTTAGAAAAACAAAACGGTCTTTCAGCTATAGTATTCTCTGAACCATTCACTTTTCCTTTGAATTTCTCTATAACCACGCCAATAATGTAGTTTTAATTAGAAATAATGCCATAGACTATTTTGTAGATAGAATAATACATAGAAGAGTTTATAAATACACACAAGAGGTCAGTGGGTTTAGTAATAGCAAAGCTGAAGTTAGGTGTCTGTATTCGAATCCTATAGCATTTTCACAGAAATAAGGCATTCTTAAAATTCTGGGATACCCGGAATCGGTGTCCTGGTTGCATTTATTTCCGTGTTCCAACGGATCACGATCGATAGCCACGCCCTGGCTATAGTAAGTTTCGGGGTGCAGTCGAGCATTGAATCGTTTGACATTTTCGAACGGACGAGTTAAATGTCTCCTGACATTTCGTCGTCTCGGCCAACGCCTTCCAAGTGTCTCCATCCGTATACCCTGGAGAGCCAGTGACCGCTAATTACAGTTCGATCGTTGATCGCTTAGACCAATCATCGTGATTAACCGTGACAAGAAATGCGACACTGAAAGCGGAGGCTGGAACGCTTCGTCGATAGTTAGCTCTAGTAGCCGATGGATTTACGAAACCTCCTATTATGACACCCGCTAGGTATTTGGAACGATTATGTAACAACTAAACAAATTGCGGTTGTAATCAGTGATTGAACCTCATCATAATGCAACACTGTTTAGTTCAATTCTAAATTCATTTGTCTTGTTCAGGGATCTAGAATAACTAACGGATCCAATTTTATTAGAAGGTATTACCGTTCAGTTTAATTTTGAGTGTTCTAAGATAGCTCTAATACCTAGAATAACTGAGGAGTCATTAACTTTTAACTGAGAATAAGTGAGAATCATTAATGTTCGAATAAAAATCACCCTGAATAATTAGCATGGATTGATCACATTAATTTTGTATAACCTGCCTGCTATATCAGAATGATTTGCATTAACTATGTTGATATATCGTAACATGTACGAACAACATCTATACAAGTGATTGACAGCTTTTATGCCAAAAAAGACATCCTATATGACTAACTTGTGAAGGGGGTTACCTTAATTTCTTACTTAAAAGATAAAGGTTACTTAATTTCATTAGTGATAAATTACTATCTTATTTTAATCGCTAATTTATGCTTTGCGTAATTAAAAATTTAAAGATTACTCGACGCTTCGATATCTTGCTTATTGCTGTGAACTTCTAATCTCTACACTTTAAATTATAACTATTTAAGTACGTTCTATTATGCATTAGTTTCTTTGTATTATTATTATAACAATGATAATAGTGAGAAGTTTACAAATATTTTCATTTATTTATTACTTTTACTGGTCTCTGATGACTTCCAGTTACTGATAACCACCACTGATATATCGAATGTCAGTCACTTTATCAAATTATCTTCATACCAGTTAATTGAGAAGAATTACCAAGTCTTATGCAAGTTCTATTCTCATATATAGTAACTTGGAGCAACGTATGTCCTATAAGAAAGTGTCACTTGAAAATGAGCAGAACCCAGTGCACTCAGACGTATTTTGATGGATTAGGGGCGCACAGGTCCTTACCCTCTGTCTACACCCTGTCACCAGTCTGTCCATTGGTGCGTAGGTCCCCTCTAATTAGGTCTGTTGCTCCAAGGGTTAGCAGTCACATGTGGCGTCCACGTCCCTTGACCTATCGCTACCCGAGTAATCGATTTTCAACTTTTAGTTCAAAATTCCACATTCAACTTTGCCGCTTTTGACTTTTAATCGAAGAGTGGGGAAATTAAGGAAGTTGCTTTTCGATAGTCAATGACGTGATTTATAAGTAGATGTTCGTCCGTCGCTTTGGTGGGTCTGTCGCACGTGGGTCCAATCTGTCGATTCTGGTAGTTGGCAATTTTCTGTACTTTTGCACTTAGATACATGGCTTAATTCTCTGAAAAGACGGTGAAGCCGTCTAATCTTAGAGTCACAGTCTTAATACAAAATAATAAAATTGTAGCGACCATCATTCTCACTCTCGTCACCAGACGGATTCCAACTTCAAGAAGGTTCGAGGATTTTTTCGCAAGTTCTCGGAAAACCTCCGCTCCCTGTATACATAACTTCCCGACCTTTCAATAGTATTCCGGTCTAAGGCAGGACCTGCTAGGTAGCTTTACTGATGATGAGTCCACTAGCAGACCCAGGACGAAACGCATCCCTTCCTTTTCCTTTCGTCCCTTCTAACAGAACCTCCATTAGAGAATACTTGTAACAAGCCAACATTCAACAACGATAGGAGAGAACCCCCTACAAAGTTTTTAGAATTATCGAAAATTAAAATAAGAGTTATGGTATAAACACAGTTTCTGGGACGGAACATTTGAAACATACGCAGACTAATTAACGATGACAGTTCTGTAGAACAATAAATAGTCCAGTCTCTGTCATAAATCGTAAAATAAATTGCTGCCCTAAATAGCACTGATTATCCAGATTCTATCGTCGCGATAGACACTTGCAATTCTAACCCATTAACGTTTCGACGCGATTCCGTACAGGTTCGATTGCGTTTCGCTACTACGATACTGCGTGGCCACTATACCTGCGATAACGTCGTTCATGTGGTTAGTGTTTGGTTTAATTTTGTATTCGTACATCGAATGGAACTTGTCTAGGTCTGGCCGGCGAATAGAAACGCTTTTGATTGAATAATTGACTTCGTTCATTCGGCATAATAGGAACGTCTCGTTACATTGATTAATCAGTTAGGGATGACCATTCGAACGAGCAATTGATAAGTTTAATGACTGGTACGCGGCCACGTTAATATACTCATTTATCCATCCGTCGGTGGGAATTTTGGCTCAATGAACAGGATTTCGTGTGATTCACGGGTCTAATGCAGGTATAGTCCGCTAGTAGTTAATTAATTTTCGCGTCGGTAATTTGTTACGTTAAGGAAGTAATTTTGTAGACTCGGTGGATGAGACAAGGGAGCACCGCACTTTCAATTAATATGCATTGTCATCAATCATTTGTATCCATCTAGTAGGATACTTTTAAAACTGTTGATAACATTAAACAGTTTTTTAGATAAAACTTTTATGGTTTCGAAGTGCACGTAATCTGATACGTATTTTTCTTAGGTGATTATGTAGCAATCATATGAAGATGGAGTTTATTTTCCTTAAAGAAAATCGTGTATTTTTTTAGTATATTAATCGGCGTAATTTGTCATGTATCTATGAAATTTAAATTTCTGCATTGTTTATGGTATCAATAGTATAGATATCAAGTATAGTATATGGTATCTATTTCTAAAATTGGTGTTTAAATGTATGTTCTTCAGTTCGAGTACTCTTACTACTATAAATATTTATTTATTTATTTATTCACGGATTAATTCTCATTTGTATCCATTTATAAGATTTATACATTTTTTTACAGATGGGTTAGTTCAGAATTAATACAGGATATGTATTAGTACAGAGTTAGTACAGTGATATACGTCAAAAAGGAATCCAATCGTGCAGAAAACTGATTTGCATAAATTATTGTCCGATTTATACAATTATATATGTCGTAGGCAGTTTAGTTTCTACTAAAAGTTAACCTATGTACCATTAGACTATATAATATTGAAATTAAAACACCTATACTAATAACTTTTGTCGTGAATTTATTAAGGTTTATTACTATTTTCTTCCTATAGGAAGTGAAATAGAAGAATTTATTAAGGTTTATCACGTTACTTAATATATTAACAGCTATACAGTTGCATTTAGAAAATTAAGAAAACGAACTTGACATCTGCACTTACATGTCCACGAAGAAATTACTTACATCAAATTACGTGTTTCTTCAAAACCATTCAAGCTTTGTCTATAAATCTTTTTAGATTAGATTTCAAAGCTACGCTGATGATAGACTGATTCTCGATTTACTCGAATACGTGTTTCTTCAAAACCATTCAAGCTTTGTCTATAAATCTTTTTAGATTAGATTTCAAAGCTACGCTTTCTAACTCTCCAACAATTTTATCACGATCTTCTCGTGACATTATGATAGACTGATTCTCGATTTACTCGAATACATAGTGCACCAAGTATAAACCCTTATACATGTAGATTCTCTGCTTCTTAATTTCTTTATTCCTTTCATTGTATGCAGCTATTCCTAAAAGACATTCAGGCACGTCCACCCAAAACTTTGGGTACCTCTACACTCTTCGCGATAGTCTCGAGTACTCAACCCAAACTCTTCCTTCATGCCTCTGACACTTTAGACTGAGCACCCTTTAGTCGCATATCTATCCACTATACCAAACACTCATCATCAGCTCTACATAAATTCTATTATTCCCACAATACAGGCAAAATCGTATCTGTACTAGTCGTGTATAAGAAGATATTAGTCTTAGATTAGATTCCAGATTTTTACACTTGTTTCCAATATTCTCATAGTGTTAAAGATACCAAATTTTTAGATGCTGAGTGACAGAAAATAAGTTAATAAAGAATTGACGAAAAATTTGAAAGTGGGTGGATGAAGACTGAATATTCGATAGCTGGTTTTTGTTTTTAAGATCACTTTCCTGATTGAAGGGAAGAGACCATACGCTAAGACACACGATCGATGTCATAAATTATGGAATTTAGAACCCGTGACACACTTGCCCAAACACTTTAGGGTCAATTGTCAAGAACCAAAGAAAATTTTTCACGGTAGTTTCCATGGTCGTCTTAAAAATCTGCAAGCGCATTATATCCTGTTTTCCGAAATGATTCGTTTTAGAAAAAGATCGCAAAGTTCATGAAGATGCGGATTAACTACTTATCTCGTTAGTGGTGGATGAAATATTAATAACAATAAGAACAATTCTTTATTTAATTACAAAAAATGATCTAACATAAATATTAAGTATAAATCTAATTAATTTCTCGCAATCACATGCTCACACCTATTTTCACTATTACAACTCACTTATAACTGATCTATGTCCAATCTCTCTGGTTTGTTCTTTCTACTTTCATACATTACATGAATATACACAATTCACACAACACCTCAATCATTACGCGCATACTCATTTATCACAGTAACCTGAATCCATTAGATATTGGCATCCCATGCATACTTGTCCCACTCATCCCTTTCTTACAAATATCGCTCCTTTATTATATCAACACTGTTAGAGTATCTATGTGCTTTAAGATCAACGAGTGTAATCTTGGTCACACAATTATTTTTCGTATCCGTTTATGACAATTTTCGATTATATTATGTCTCTATAAAAATTCGTGGATTTATAGTTAGGAGAAGGACGTATCACACCTTTTCATAGCTTTTGAAATTTTCAAAGCTCTCCCTGTTTAATCTATCTCGCGGTGATCGGGATAGATATAATCTGTTAGTGTCAGATCTGGGGAATATGACGAATGAGAAATAATTTCTCATCACAGTTTCCAATGTTATTTCTTCTTTTTCCTGTGTTGCTATCCTCGCGTCTAATTTTACGGTATTATGAAGGTAAAAATGATCTTCCAGTTTGTAATCTTTGTCTTACTTTAATTTCGACTTATTTCACTGGAATTAAAGAACTCACAATGAATCGTGTTACACATATCCCATTATGTGCCTTAAAATACATTTTATCTATTAACCCTTTGCACTCGGCGATTTTTTCGTTACAGGAAAATAGTAATTCGAAATCTTTCTGCCATAAGGTCGACGATATTTTCAAAATGGTAAATAAGAAATCTTATGCAATTTAAGACGTAGAATTATTTTACTTCGATATTCCACGCATCGTCGGGTAATTGCAAATTTGATATATTAATTAACATCCATTTTTAGAATCAAACTCGAGATTCTTCTAACTGTTAAACTTATCTTTGTGATTTAAATCGAAACTGTAGAAATTATATTTGTTTAAATCAGAATAATTGAAATTTTAGTTATTTAAATCGGAGCTATAGAAATTTTATTTATTCAAATCGGGGCTGTAGAAATATTATTTATTTAAATCAGAATAATTAAAATTTTAATTATTTAAGTCAGAGCTGTAGAAATTTTATTTATTCAAATCAGAATCGTAGAAGTTTTATTCATTTATATCAGAACTATAGAAATTTTATTTATTTAAATCAGGATAATGGAAAATTTATTTGATGTAAAGAGCCCTAAGTCACAAATCAGAATTATGGAATTACAAATAGTTTCTCTGTGGTTAAGTCCTTGTTCTCCTAAGTAGGAAAAGTTCCATTAATGGAGATTAATGTTTTCATTAAAAATTCAGAATTTGCCTCGGTATAAAATAGATTTTATGCAACGTCAGGTGTCGGAGGATGAACGTGTATGACTCTCTGATGTTATCTGTCGATCGTCACGAGTTCTGATTAGCCGGTGATAGCGCAAAACAGACAGCGCCGTTATCACGACAAGGCCCACCAGTCGTGCCGTAATATCGTGCCACACCCATGGGCAAAATGCACTGTCAGTTAACGACCGTTGCTGCTGATGATCATGTTCCATTTAATGGCGATTCCGACCGTTCCACGTGGCGACATTATAATCTTTGGATATGAGAATATTGGTAATTTCGACGATAATTTAGTTACAATGACTCCACGCTCTAATGTGCTATTGTATAGCGCCGTAATCGACGAAAGATTAAGAATAAAATTGAAAATAAACGCGTATGCTTGAATTAAATGACGTTGATAGTAAAGGATCGAATTTGTCGTGTTCTTTTTGTACGTATTTTGTGTAATTATGAAAAATAGTCTTGTTTGTAAATTTTTATTTTTTATTTTTTATTCGTTGCGTATTTTGTCTTTCTAATATTGGAATTACCAAACTAGGCAAGCAAGGTAATGATTTGAAACTATTTAGTGTAAGACTTATTGAAGATATGCTATACTACTATTTTAATGATTACTTTTTATTGAAATACAAGTATAGTTATATTTTTCTAATTATGAATAAAAATAATGAAGCATATATAAATATTTAATGTAGGGTTCCTTCAAATTAATATTTCATTTCAAAATATTTAAATATTTATTACTGCATCTTAATCTTTCTTTGTAATTCTAATTATTTATTACAAATTATCAAAAATCTTTACAGAAAAATGAAATTATATTCATATCAAAATTATGTGGCATCTAATGCAACAATTATAAAATTGCACATTAGTTTCTGCAAATTTTTGATTCTCTTAAGAACTGTTCTATTCAACAAAATACTAAATTCTCTTAATGATTATTCTAAAACCATAGCTGTTCTTAAAAATTATGGTACTATAATCAAAATCAATTCCATAAGTACAATTTAAGTAACACACGGCCCAAGACACTCCATCCCACATCAAAATGAAAATCAAATATCCTATCACAATGAAAGCTGTAACCAGCAGCTTTAACTTCTCCCATCTCATTATCTACTCAATTTCTAATTTTCCAAAAACGTTTTCTTAAATTAAAACTCGCCGGAAAAGAGAAGAAAAACAACGAAAGTTTAAGCACCTCTGTCGATCCCTTTCCCGAAGCTGAACGCTTCAATTATTCCATGACGTCAAATAAGGAGCGCGCCTTGCCGGCAAATCGAATTACACGATCGTCTCGTCAGGATCATCGTGGTAGTGTTCTCTTTATTCCCGATATTAGACAAGATCCAATTTACCGTGAGTTCGGAAGGTGTGTCAACTATCAATATAGAACAATATTGACCCAATTGTACCAGCGAAGGCAGTCTGTGTGCTAACGTACTATAAACCCGATAGATCCCTGTTGTTCGTGGCCGGAAACGTTACTCGGAAACTCTGGATTAATAACGTCGAAACGTGTCCCTGTAAGGTGGTCGTGTAAGAGATTTGGAGCTACCATCTTTTCGTGATCACGTTGCTGACCACGTCCTCTCTACCCAGAAATTTTCGCCTTGCAATGAATTTTCTCTTCGATGATTATTTTGGATTTCTAGAATGATTATTGTGACTAGGAATAAATTGTACAAAATTGTGAGAATTTAAGATTTGGTTCACCAAGGCAAATAGAAATATACAGTACCGTTGCTGACCACCCTCTCATCATCCAGCAATTTTTGACTTCAGATGAATCTTCTCTTGGGTGATAATTTTGGATTTTTAGAGTGACTATTTTATCAAGAAATAAATTGTACGAAATGGTTAGGACCCAAAGTTAGACTAAACTTAATATTAAACTGTATGTGGTTTACATTTCTATAAAATTATTTGAACTGTAAAGGGCTCAAAGTGCAAAAGATCCAGTCGACTTTTTTTGAAGATTTTTTGATAAATATAAAATTATTATTGAACTTATCATGTAAAATATTCTTCGTATATTTGAAACATTCAATTGTATAACACTGTTATCAAAATTTTTGGCAACTCTTAATATTAATCTGTTAGCATTATATATACATAGAATCACTTCACGATTCACGGATAATACAAATTCCTTTAGAAATCCTGCAGTATCTGTTTTATGGCATGGTTAGGATTTCAACGTGTCCTATAGTATAGAGAATGATTTGTTCTGGTTTCCATAGACGGATCAAGCTGGGAATCTTAAAGTGCTTTCAAAAGCACACGCGAACATAATCCTCCTTTTAGGGATAAAACGCAGTGTACAGCTGGAACACCCAGCTCCTCTGACAGATTTAGACGAACTTTACTGAATGCTTCGTAATGAACTATACTTTCTACTGTTATAAAACTTTTCTACTAAAATTTAATATACAACAAATATTGGTATCAAATAAATATTTTATATTCTTCAGGTGTAAAGAACAAATGGTGAATCAATAATTTTTTTTGGAAGCACAGTTTGTTTGAAGATACTATAATATTTTATTGAACCTTACAAACAGAGTTTGTTATTATTAATTGTTTTTAAAGAAAAGTCGGTTAGTTTTTCGTTACCTATTTTCCACTGATATCGATGAACAATATTTTAGGTATATGCATATGCGTATAACATTCATTGAAAATTAAATAACAGGAAAATATTGTTTCGTGTTACTCTTTTTACGAGGTCACGATGATAAAAATTGTTTTTCTGTGACAATGTCAGGAATATATTACGAGCATCCATCAGATTTGTTCAAGAAATGCAAACTTTTTCACACGTGGAAATAACAGCCCTGAAAAAAATAAAGTTTATCTACCTATGCAGCTTATGACTTCGCATTAATCAAAAAATTTTAAGGTATACTTCAAAAAATTCCCTGTAACAGGGAACATTTCTAGTACCTTTTAATATTAGTACTTCATGTCCTGTATTCGAATTTTGAATAACAGATTCATATTGCAAGTTTTCAGAAATAATAGTCATTTAAAGTTGAGTAAAACACAAAATTTATGTGTAATTTTAAACAATGAAAGAATACGCGAGTAATAATAGTTATTTAAATTTTATTGATACATAGAATTTATAAATGGTTTAAATTAATAAAATGAAAAGTAGGAATTAATAATCATGTGAATAAAACAAAATGTATACATAGTTTAAAATTACAAAACAGAAAATAATAAATAACAGAAATTTATAAAATGTAATAAACGGTTTATAAAAATTTAGTAATGTGTTAACATAACATCTGAGATTTTGTTATTATTATCATTAATACGAGAAAGATTCCACTATTTTAGAAGATATTTTTTCATTACATTAAATACAAATTACATTAAGAATGAAAATTTCAGGAAATTGAACAGTTTGTGAAAAACACATTTTTTACCCATCTGCATAGATAGTAATTTATTAAATAAATATTAATTATAATGTTAAATAGGTTTAAAAAATTGAATATCTCGATTATAAATATTTATAGAAATCTAGAATTTAGTTATATATTATCATTTATACATGTTTCCAATAAAATTTATTAAATCTGTGCTACTAAATTAATCATAATTATGATTGATAGATATACAATATATTACAGAGATTCATGAACGTATTACGATGGAAATAAATTTGTTTCCAAATCACGTTTCTAAATTAATGATACATTTTATAGTCTGCACTTCTTTCGTTTTTCTGCAATTTATCTGTTTCATTTATCAAAGTGAATGAATTTAATCCTAATAAGTTTATACATGGCTACCAATTTCCTCGAACTCTTCATCTCCTACTCGCTCATTTATATTCCTCATTCTCGTTGCATTCTTTTCGTCTCATAAATACAAATTTCCTCCTCTACTATCCCCAATTTCCGTGTTTCTTCTGAATGGAGTTTAATTTGTCTTTTGTCTGGAAACTCGTGTTAAATAAAGATGTTTAGTATAAAAAAAGAAAATAGAATTTTCTGGCCAATATACCCTTTTTTCCTTTCATCATTTTGTATTTACATGCATTTGAAACTTTCTTTATAAAGTCGTTTTTAAAAATATCATAATTCGTAACCGCTGTATAAAAATATACCTCTTTTTAAATAAAAGTATATAGCGATGCCTAAATTTATTATAATAATTTTTTATTTTGTATATAATTATCGATTTTGTATAAAATAATTTACGATCTATTTTATACTCTTTCGAATAACTTTCAATGAATAACCCTTAGTTAGAAACTTTAATTAATTAATTACCTGATAAAATAGTTTCGTTAAAATCTCAAACTAGAGTCATTTATTTCTCATCATAAAAATACACCTTGAAAGGCTGAAATTATGAAAACATATATGTAGGATCGCGTTGTATAGATAGGCTAAAGTAGCATTGCTTTATTTCTTATTAAAATACAATAAGCTATACTTATATTACGGCTACGAAACTAGAGACCCGCTACGGGTACGCTCGACTTTTACTTCTTAGATACTATCTTGAAGACCGTGAAGGACTGTTTCGCCCGCGCCCTTGTACCGCCTTGTGGTTATTTAAACCATTCATTCTGTCCTCATCTATACCCACTTCCTCTTTCTCAATCGGTCGGTAACGTATCCTAAACACTCAGGCGCATTCATAGACTTCCACTCGTTTATCGCATTCGGCTCTGTCATAAATATCCCTTACATTCGTACCTTTTGCACGCGGTCACTTTCTTTGTAAACCCAAACACACTTAACATTCTTTCAGGGCTGTCCTTATTCCATATGTTTCCTTATTCGTGTAAATAAAAATATCGAGAGCATGAAAAATTTGCTGTCTCTAAAAGATAATATAACGATATTACAAAAGATTTAGAAATAATTAAATTCGCATAAGCAATTCGATAAGTGATAACTTAGAAAAATCAAAAAAGTAACCAGCATACATTTTCTTTTTCCTTTTTTTTTTTTTGTCATTTTCATCTCAGATGAATAATAATATAGTAACATAAATTATTCCCAAAAATATGTCGCACAAACATGTTCCTCTGTACAATTGAACAAGAAGAAATTTTATTGCTAGCTCTAATCGAATAATTTTCTTTTACAGGTCACGCTCTCCATTTCCATTCTCATCAGTCTTCACGTGTTTTTCCTGCTGGTCGTTGAGATCATTCCACCTACGTCGCTGGTCGTGCCGCTGCTTGGAAAGTACCTGATATTCGCCATGGTACTCGTTTCGATAAGGTAAGTGCTCGAAACATATTCCAACTAACTTAAACACCCGTCTATCAGCGAGGACTTTTCGAATATATCACGCTGTACAAAGGCTCCAAAGTGATTTTCCTACAATGCGAGTTTCGTATTTGCCTCGAAATGTATTCAAAGAGTTCGAGGTGTATATTAGCCGGTGCGTATGCGCGAGGGTACAGCAGCGCCACGTAGCAGTCGATGTTAGAAGCTTAGTTTCTGATAAGGAATATCTATTTCGATGGATGTATAGCCACAGGTACCGAAGTCCTTCTTTCTTATTTGCATTGTCAAGATCGTGTAAATAAAATTTAATTGACTATGCATTAATTCAGTATACTAGAATATGCTGAAAATAAATTGTAATACAGTGTTCTTAAAATTCTCGTTAGAGTTTCGTTATTATATATTATTCGTTTCACGGTCAAACTGATGGGATACGTGTATTTGAAAACATTTTAAAAGAATAAAGGAGTTACACTTATAATAGTGGACTTCAGTCAAATGAAATAATACGTATCTTTTTAGTAATTATTAAATTCCATATATGATTGCTGGAATAAAAAAAATTAATGTACATATTCTTTCTTTTTTGCGCTATAAATATCGCGTCGATTTATAAAATTATCAAAATTCATGGGAAACCGTCGAATAAATTAGTTTTTACTTAAACGAAGAGAAATGTTCCCAGCAAAAACTAAATAATGAACTTTTAAACTAGAACTGTAGTTAAACTGTAACTGAAACTGTAAAACAATCGGAAACCACAACGCCGCGTTTCGAGAATTTATCTTTAATTGACTTAGCTATAAACATTTGCACGAAACTTCTAGGCAATATATTGTCCTAATCTGAATTAGACTTTATGGTTGGGTGAACCTAAAGGATGTGTGTTAAAGAGAATCTTCCATTACGAACCGATCTGAAATTGATTAAATGATGTTTATAATATACAAATAGAAAGAAGAATATAATAATTAATATATTTAATTAATCGCTAATAAATTAAAGTAATTAATTAATCACTAATACCTTTGTTATTAGCAGTGATCAAAACTAATCAAATTGTTATATATTAATTCTAATTGTAAATGTTATAAACATTCGATTAAATATTAAATAAATATGTTGTTTATTAAGTAGGTTAAATTCAGGATGCTTAAGTCATCTTAAATACTTAAAATATTTGTTCAGAAAGGAGACATAGAAAGAACTAATGACGTTCTTAAAATTTTCTAAACTTGTTTTAACTATGACAATAAAACATTTTACCATGTCATTCATAACAAAAATACGTATGTATATTTAATAAATTATTGAATTTCGGAATTACAGGGATCCATTTTTATTTTATCTGTAATTTAAGTACGATTAAATACTGCTTTAATTATTGCAGGTTTTCAAAAATGGAGTAAAAATCAAAGGTGTGTAAAAATGATATACTTCTTGTTCCACTACTAAAATTATTTTATTACTAAACTTCCATTCAATTCAGAAAGGCAGGTAATACAGTTTCCATCGTAAAGTAACCTGTGAACATTTGAAATCAAATTCATCTCTCAAAAAGACCTGCTAGCTCTGAAATGTCTCGCTTTCAGTTTATTCCACCCCTTTCCCACCCTTATGGTAACTGTCGCTCTTCTTCTTGCTTAGAGGCAAACATCTGTAGATGTTTCGTGTACACACATAACATCTAGAATCACCAAAGAGGAGAAACAAGTAATGGATATTCTTGACTCCCTGCTCGATTGGAAATTGAATTTGTCGCAATCACATTTACGATCATTTGAATCAATGGTACCAGTGAATGTACTAGCCCATCGTACTTATCACTTACTGTTTCTGCGTCCTTTTCTTTTGATGTTTTTAGCCACTCGTTTTGAAATTTCTTCTTTTCCCGTGAATAAATTTTTAATTTAATAACTAAAAATTCTTACGAAGTTTTAATCAAATAGGGTTCGAGTTTTTAAAGTGTAAAATTTATAGAATTAAATTATATTTTTGTCCAATTTGTTTCAAATCGCCATTGCTTACGTAGATTGTAGTTAAGGACTTTTTATTTATAATAAAAATAATAATATATGTATTTTTCACTTACTTTATATAACTGATAGATTATTTTACCGGTTCTTATATTATTTATACATTTTAACATAATGCAGGATATTATTACATTTTTGTAATAAAATAATAGAAACTAATTATTAATCAATATTTATCTCTATTGAGTATTCAAAAAACATGTCTCGTTATTTTTGATTACACTAAACTAAATTTATTACAGCGAAAATAATAATACTTATAGATATTGTATCGATTATTTTCAAAAATAGACATCAGGTATTAAGTGTTACTATTTTCATTGCAAATTACACGAATATGCTTTTTAAATTATTCTTAATGTGATCATATTTACAACATGGTTCATAGTCTGTGAAAATAAATATTTATAACGTTATTTAAAAAGTTTGATATTTTTGCATGGTTATGAAAGTGAACTATTGTTGAGATATTTATTATACGCTTGACAGAGATAAATTTTGATTAATACTTTTGTTATGTAACTGCAGATGTATATAATAAAACGTGGATAAATATTAACGCTGTTTATTCCTGATTTAAAAATATATGTATAATTAAACCAAAGTAAATTACATTCTATACATAGGATGTTAAATAAAACGACGATACAAATTTTCAATAGAACATACATGCAGTACTGTACACGCCACAACAATGAAAGAACAAAAGCTATTTTGATCCGATTGAATTAATAGAAAAGGAAGGAACACTGTCCACCGTAAATTCTCCATTTTATTACGACGTTATATAAAATAACAATATAAACTTTCAGTAGAATATACAAACATATACTGTTCAAAGCACGGAAATCAAGCAGCGAGACTTATTTTGTCTTCATTCGAAATATCACCAAAGGAAAGAACGTCGTATACCACGAAGTCTATATTTTATTACGACGTTATAAAAAATAACAATATAAAATAACAATGAAATAGTAGTTCAAACTTTCACTGCAACGTACGCAGAACGCAATATGAACCGCAAAAATCATTTTTCCCACTTGAATTCTCACAGAAGAAAGGAAGACTATGCACCACGAAGTTTATATTTTATTACGACATTGTAAAAAATAACAATAAAATAATGATACATATTTTCATTGAAGCACACGTGGAATGCAATATAAGCCAAAAAAGAATAAAATACTATGCAACGGAAAGTTTACATTTTATTTCGATGTTAGAAATAATATCAATATAAGGTTTTATTTAAATTGCATAAAAATTGGATATAAAGTTGAAGAATCAAGCAACAAAAATCATTTTTCCCGGCTGAATTAGTGCAAAAGGTATAGTAATGGTTACATACATTTTTAAATATATGAGCCGTTCACTGCACAAATCGATTACTTCACTTTTTGAAAAATCTTAAATTTAAGTGTCGAAGCATTTGGTATAGTGGTAGCTTTTTATATTTATAATAACTTTCCCTGATAATTAAGATTAACACCATTAAACGGCAAAAATTTTTTGGTCACTGAATACTAAATAATTTATTTCAGAGGACACTTTGATTAACTCCGTACCCTAATGTAAATCGTTGCAATAATGCAACTCAGATGCACTATCAAGCCGTGAATGATAACGGTGAATTTTTTAGTGCTGTATTATCAGAATTTAAGTAAAATTTAGTAAAATTTAAATTTATTACTTTTTTCACTTGCCAAATCGATTAACTCTTCCAGTAACATAAAAATGGTAACATTACTATCGATTACCGTTTGGCTATTCTTTCTTATAAATTTTATGTACCGTTAGATGAAAGTTACATTTGTATTTATGCATTCTACAATATTTATTTCGATTTAAATTATACAAGGAATTTTAAAAAACAATATACATTATTTTATTGTTTTTCACCACTTTTTGTTTTATGCAGTTAATCAATTTGTGCCGTGAACGGCTCATATATGTGTTGATATAATAAAGGAACGATGTCTGTTAAGAAAGGGATGAGTGGAACAAGTGTGCATGGGATAGCAATATCTAATGGATTCAGGTTATTGTGATAAATGAGTATGCGTGTAACGATTGAGGTCTGTCAATCTAATTTATGAAAGAAGAAAGAACAAAAAACGAAAATGATTTGGCATAGCTCAGTAGCAATTGAGTTTTAATAGTGAAAAGTGAGCATGTGATGCATGTGATGCAAGTGAGCATTTAGTAGTGAGCATGTGATTCTGATAAATGAATTATATTTAAACTTAATATTTGTGTTTGATAATTTTTGTCATTAAATAAAGAATTGTTCTTCTTATTATTAATATTTCATCCGCCAGTAACAAAAGGAACAAAGTAGATTGCGAAGTCTGCATTTTATTACGACAGTAATCATTCACCTATGCAGCGGCTGCTTTATGGCCGAGTTCTTTCCCTTCGGTATTCCTCCATTCCGTCTTCTAGCTTGTTTCCCTCGTCTCTCCTTGTTCTTCTTATTATCAAAATTTCCTCGTCGTCTATCGGGTGTACGTATCTCCTCGCGGTTCCAATTTAACGTCGCTTCGTCCTCATGCCGAGTGATCAAACCGCGAAACTTTACACAGCAAGCGCGGCAGGTGTGTCTGATTTTAGCTTGATCTTTCTACTTGCCATGCGCCCGCTGCTGCTGGCGATAACGTGCAACGACTCAACCCCGATTGGCCCTGAATAATATTTAACAAGATTCAGCGTAACCACTGAAACGTGCCGCGTTCTGCATACGGAACTTCAATTTTGTCATTTTGAATAAATATGTGAGTGGAATAGCAAGAAATGCTGGTAACAATACAGGTGTAGTTGTGGATATAAGATATGGTTGCAGGAGCTTAGATGATAATGGAAAGGGAATAGTATTAAATTGGATATGGATGGTAATTTATAATTATTAAAAAATATTTGTTAAATCGTGATGAACATAATTCAATAATTTAATTTATGGAGAATTCATGTTAGCATAAATTAGCGAATTATATGGTCGGTTTTATTTCAGTTTCTTGGTTTTGTGATTTTAAAATTGAAGAGAGTACAGTATAGGATTCTTTTATTAAATTTTTGGTAGGAATTATATGTTATAGTACAGCATATGATTTGATCATTATTAATAATTAATAATATAATGATGATAATTAATAATTATTAATAATAATGATAATGATTTGATAATGTGATAATTATTAAAATTATTTCTAAAATTTTCAAAGTAATTTTAATAATTATAGAGTATCTTATAATGTAATTTATAAAATTACTTATTGCTTACTGCTCCTCTTTAATGTGTCAGGTACTTTTATGTATAATTATTATTGATCTGTTTTGAGATTTGTAGCACTTCGATATTTCCTTCCAAAATCTAAAAGTTTCTAAACTCAAATGCTCACCTGTAAGTTGAAAAAAAAAAATAGAAAACGAAGAAAATTCTACTCTAGACGTAATGTTGAAAATATAACTACCGTGTTTACTTTTGTTTACCCGTTTTACTGTTCTCGCGATATACTTTGCACGGACAAAAATGCTGATTAAACTGCAAGAAAATGGTACATATGCGTATATATTGGAGTAGAAAAATTGGCAGAAAGAGTGGCCCGATTTCATTCGTTGCACCGGTTTCATTTCCTCGCACCTTATCGGAATGCGAGTTCTCGAAAGTCTTCCTGATTATCAAAGTGCGTCATCGCGATATTCAACCGCCAAACAAAAGGTTTTTGTTTTCGGATCTGGGTTATCACACAAATGGACCGTGCGGGCCACCTTATTCTGAACAGGTAGGCACACGCTGGTTCGAACGTTTATGATGTGCACCGCCGATATTAATTCGAAATGAACACGTCGACGATCGAGTTCCCAGAAGGTTACAAGAAATTCTCTATCGAGGACTTCAATTTTTGTTCGATACGATGTGAGATATATTTTGCAATTTTAGTTACATTTATATCGGTTTTATGATTTTAGACTAAATTTTTTTCATTTTTATATAGGTAGAATCGGATTTTGGGTGGATCGACTCAAGATAGTATTGTTGGCTTCTTAATAGAATAAAATAAGCTTAGAATGACGGCTATACAACAAGAGAGATTCGCTATGAGCGGCACGCTCTTTTGATCTTTCTTAGACTGACTTGGACTTCTTACATACTGGCTTACACACTCTGACTGACACATTTTCAAGGCCATACTCATTCCAATCCTACATATATAATAATATGATATAGTAATGTAGTAATGCGATAATATAATGATAATTATCGTACAATTTTCATTTGTCGGTTGTTTTACGTTTCTGCAAAATAATATTATAATTATATTTATAATTATAACTATTATAATTCGCGTGATCAATCATTACTATAGTTATAGGAAGTTGATAATACGATATTATAATGCAATACTATGTTATGAAAATAACGTATTTGAGATAACCGTACAATAATAATACAATGAATTTTTGAACAAAACAAATTCAAGTAATATTAGTAAAAATTTGTATTAATCTCGATCTACTTCGGTATTGAAAACCCTATAATTACATTTCGATCGTGCTCAGACCATTATAAAAACTCTCCATTGTGAACGCAATTAACAATGAAAACAATTTTTATTCTTTTTTTCGTCGCACAGCGAAGAGCGGAAATTAAAGGGTGAGCTTTGTTTCCTGTAATTGAAAAGTTTCCTTCCCAATAATTTGAAACGTGGTGCAAGCGTAATTCGGAAAGTTCCTTGGAATTATTCCACGCTATTACCGTTTTTCCTCAAATATATATTTTGAATTCGGAGTCATAGAATGTCGTTTCGTACAATGTACATACGATTCTGATAACTTTTGAAACCCACAAGCCCAGACGTCGATAAATGTGTTCGACCCATCCTTTAGACCGAGTAAACACGTCTGATCTAGGTTGAAACAAGTTTCAGGATTAGTTTCATGCTTGTTCCTCCTGGAGGCGATTACAGACTGTAATTTAGAGTGTAATTTGAACATGAGCCACAATTGCGATACTCCACGAAATCGAGACCGTTGGGTATTACAGAACGTTAGTCCAATGAATTTGAAAAATTTACTTTCTTCTCTTCCAGAAATTACCATATATCACTTCGAGATATAGTGAGAGATAGGCGTGTACTTATTATATTACTTTAATATCTAATATTGCAAATATCGTTTCAGATTAATTAACTTCTTGTATCGAAGTGTGATGATTATATTTTTAATGTAAAAATAGAATTGCGAGGTTTGGGTACGTATAGATATATTATAAATGAACATAAATGAAATATTATTACGGTATTTAAATAAATGTAGGTAAATTATAAATAAATATCAATACTTCATACGTAAATATAAATAAAATGTAATCATTATATTTAAAGTAATATCAACATATTATAAATAAATATAAATAAAATGAAATTGCGATATTTAAATAAATATCAATATATCATAAATAAATAGAAATAAAATAGAATTACGATATTTAACTTGAAATAAATTGCGGTTTTCAGAAATCTAACATTCAACTAGTATAACTCAAATTTCGAGTTCGTGTTTATTTATTATATGTATAATATTCGCATTCAATTACATTCGATACTTTATTCCAACTCGTATTTAATACTGGAACTATCAAAAGTTCAAAATGATTTGTTCTAAATTTGTTATATCAATTTATTTTCATTATACTCCTTTAATTATTATTAACTATGTACCTCTTACACTGTTAAGACCATATTCTGATACACTACCCAAAATTTGCTTCTATTTCTCTCCACTAACGTACCTATATTAACAAAATCTATATCGAATTAAATCACAGCACAAATACCATATCCCATTCATCGAAGCTAAAAATAATCGGATGAGATGGAATATTGAATATCAAAATCGCCATAATCCCATTAGAAGAATTAAATAATCAACAGAACTCAATCAACGTTCCTAACCTAACCCACACCGTAAATACATGACACGTATCTTGTTGAATCAATCGTTCGAAAAGATTCAAATTTGCGAATCTCAGATTTCACGTGAAAGTACCACTTTTACCTCGAAAGAGTATTCATATTCCGCGCGAAAATGGCGGTATTAAAGAATTTCACCGCGTCGGAACGAATTTTGCGAATGCCCCCGTGGATGGAATGAAAAAAACGGAAACGAACATCCTCGAAGAAAATATATCAAGGGTTTAGATTTGTATGGAGCATAAAAAAGAAGGAGTTATTTCGCTGCATGTATCAACGACTTTGAACGCGTTACAGGTTCCGCTTTTACGTGCAATAAAATACACATCCGTCGCTGGAGACAAAGAAACAGCGATAAAGGGTGGGATAAAGTCAGGTGGGAGAAGAAAAGAACGCAGCGGACGGAATAAAGGACCGAATGCTCTGAAAAGTCCTGAAACGTTAATAACGAACGAGTGAACACGGAGACCGACGAAATCGTTGCGTCCCAGTTTACGGCAGTTTGTTGTCGACTTTAAAATCTTGGTTTTGTATGAGCGACTCTAACAACGGGGAACACGACCAGCCAGTTTCTGTAGGTTTGGAGAAGGTCCAGATCCGTGGCTACTCTCCCTCGCTCTCGCGGCTCTCTTCTTTTTCTTCCACTCCATAAAGCTAATGTCTTGTTTTACCGCTTTTGCAATTCGAGGTCGTCTCTTCGCCCTCGGCGTGTGTACGTCGAAGAAACGAAATGTCTCTGACGCTTTTCATCTTCTAGACCTCCACTTCCTTCAATTTTCGCCTCAGCCGGTTCAACCCTTCGCCTCTAACACGCTGTCATTGGAAACTGGGCCCCCTCTGACTTCGTTTCTCCGCGTTTTCCTTCAGGATCTCAGTCTCTGTCGTGGAGGAGTTTGATCCTGATACCGAAAATTTGATCCTGTTATAATAAGCTTCCTTGTATTCGTCTTGTCTTCCTTTTCTATTGCTTTGCCTCTTTCTATAGCAACATTCCTAAATGTCGAAGGCAGTGGAACTCGTTCTTTGTTCGTTTCTTCTTCTTTTTCCATTACCTTACCTGCCTGTTCACATGTTGTTAGTGTGAGTGTTGATCTTATATGTGTAAATGCAAACGAGATTGAATATGTGAAACTCATTTGCGATGATATAAATATAATATGTATGAGTGCAGTCTAGTATGAGTGATGTTTGAAAAATGTTTAGAACAATATTTTTATCTAAATATACTAGTGTGTTAACTGTTAAAAGACGTAGAAGATATTGGTGTCCATTTTTATACATAGTCAGTAGGGATGAGACTTCTTGTCTGATCGTTTCTTTTTATTTTAGTCTTTGTCTTCTATTGAAATCTTTGCCTCTAACGTTATTGCAATAGAATCTGTATTGCCTAATTCCCTGTCTTTAATTTGACAATAGTACAAGAACGTGACGAAAATTCTTTAATCGATTGTGATAGTAGTCTTACATCAAAATAATTATGAATATGCTGCTAATGATAATTAATTTCAATATTTCGAAGTATTTGAAGCTTTAGAAATGGAGCTCAAAGGGAATATAATTTTACTGAAAAGATATCAAAAAGATTGTGAGATTGATAGCTAAGAAAATTTGAGATCCCTAAATTCTTAACTAAATTAAATTTATATTCGTTACTCGCTATTACGATTATGGTACATACGTAATATTCGCGTTTTTCCTTTTTGAAACGTGTTAAAATTAAAATCAAAGGAGCGTGTATTCTATTATCCGAAAATTGTCTCATCTGATCTTTTATATCCTCCCAGTAATTCAGATAATTAATGTTCTATTGTATTCGAAATTAGAATTCTTCCTGCTTTTGCTGTGAAATAGCTTCTGATCCCCTGTCACTGGTAATAAGACTTTTTGCATCCTTCTTGTCTTCTTTTTCTATTACTTTGTCTCTTACAATTAGTATAGAAGCTTTTGTTCCTAACATGGTATCGGGAACAATAGAACTGGTTCTCTGTTCGTTTCTTCCTCTTTTTCTATCACTTTGCCTCTCTCTGTGGAATCTTTTGCTCCTGATACGTTTCCAGCAGCAATAAGACTACTTGCCTGTTCGTTTCTTCTGATTCTTGTATTACTTCTTCTTCTACAGAATTCTTTGTCTCTAACGCTATCATTGCGAACCTTGTCTCTTCTGTATTCGTTTCTTCTTAGCTCCCGTGTAGCTTCGGCACCTGCTGTATTTTTTGATCCTGATACGCTGTCGCTGGCGATAACATTTGTTCCCTATTAGTTTCTTCGTCCCTTTCTTATTTCACCCGGAATCTTTTGTTCTTGGCATGCTATCGATAGTAATGGAACTGTTTGTCCAATCGTTTCTTCTTTTTGTATTACTACGTCTTCTCCCCTGACCAGGCTATTATTGGACTGTCTTCTATTAATTTCCTATGTTTTTGTAATAATTCAATTCTGTTAAATGCTTTATTCCTAACGTGTTGTCACGAACTATCAAATCTATTTGTTGCGGCCCTAGAACCTCACGTCCCAAGTGAAGTGGTGGACCGTTTATATCCTTATTACCAGCTTCCCTTGATTTGTATACACGTATCGTCACCTAGTCACTTGGGTAAGGCTTAGTAAAGACCAATATATTACCCATAAGAGGATAGGCATAAGGACCCAAATTGTTTAAACATCTACCACCACTGAAAGACGTCGAAGCTAACACATACCCCTAATATTATTCACAAGTATAGGGAGACACACACCCACCTCTTACATTTCACACCAACCAATCAGTAGATAGACAAAGCTTATAAAATCACCTAGACAGCAGTTACGAGGGAGTTCTGCTAAAAATCTCACGAAAACAGGAGAAGCATCACGATCAGACTATCAGCCAAGACTCACGACGATCGACTTAGCGCGAGAGACATTAACACATCAGAACTCTGTAGTTTAACTCTAACCAAGTTTAGCTCTATTAATTTAGAGTAGGCAGTATCCCAGCAACATTGTCGCATCCGCGAAACTCCCACCGTGCGAGTCGCAGTGTTTGGAACACAACACTATTCTCTTTTTACTCCTTTTTACTATCTTGTTTTTTCTTTTTTAAAACCTTTTGATTCTAACATGTAGGGATACTTTTGATTGGCAAATGTAAGGAATAAGAGATGTTGGTTTATTCCAATATATATTTTATTACAAGCTAAAGAGACTTAGCTGTAAAGTACAAACTAAAAGACTAGACTAATAGCTGATACGATCACGCAACTAACACTCTCACATTGACTTTTTTTCAAACTCCGTAGAGGGCTGTCTTAGGATAGTCTTTGCACCCTCATTTAACACGGTCCCCAAGAATCGGCGCTAGACTTTCCGTTCAGGCGCGACCAATCCTCAGAGACCGGCCCAGACTAGGACCAAAAGATGCTAACTTTTGGTGTTAAATTCTTTGCCATCTTTGGACCTAACGTTTGGGAATTCTTGTTATAACAATTGGTACAGTATGTCCGAGTTTTATAAACACTTTTCCCGCTGCCGGTGGCCCACTTGACGGCCGAGTTAGACATGAACGGAACCGCGAGCAATACGGGCTGGGTACTTAACGTCTTCCTAACCTTGCACTCTGTCTTCTTCCATACTCATACTCTCTTTCTCAATCATGCATTTTTCATAGCTTCTCCGTGGGTCACATACCCTAAACACTCAGACGTCTTTCACGTTACTTTAAACATTTGGCCTGAACCCTAGACTGCTGTTTATCGTCCATCATCAGCTAGGTAGGCCCAAGTGTTCCTTTGCATCCGCTCTCAAACCCTAGTATTCCTACAAACATGTATACTCGAGAATTTTTTAGTATTTCTTTCATTTCCCTCTCGTTACTTCATTTCCTCGTTTGAAATGTCTTATTTCTAACATTCATCGTTTTTTTTTATTATTTTGCCTCCTTGAATAGGATACCTTGCTTCTAACGCGTTGTCAATAGCAACAGGGTCCTTTGTGTATTCGTTTCTTATTCTGTTCTAGCACTTCGTCTCCTGCTGTAGATTACTATCAGTAATAATAGAACCTTTTGTGCATTCATTTCTTCTTTTACTATTTCACTCCATTGTGTAGGATACTTTGCTCCTAACACGCTATCGCTGCTTCTTTTCCCTTTTTCGCTATTTCTCCTTCATTCGTGGAATCTTCTCGTCTTAACACGCTGTCATTGGAACCAATCATTTGCTTATTCATTTCTTCTATTCCCTCACTATTTCACCGGTTCAAGTAGAAGCGTTTGCTACGAACATTCTGTCATTAGCAACGTATCTATCACCATTGTATAATTGGAGCAACTCTTTCGTCAAATTGACGGGTTCTGTAAATCTAGTATTAAAGAAAGATCAGAAGAGTGTGCCCATAACGAATCTCTTTTGCTTCACAGCCCGCCGTCGTCATTCTATTTAGCTTATTTTAAGCTAGTGTCACAGTCAGTGACCTTATATCCTAATCACGCCACGCTCAACATTCCTACATTACTTTTTTTTTTTTATGTCAAATCCTCCATCAGTAGAATGTTCTCTTCGTTAAAAATTTGCTTCGTTGCTTATTCGTTCCTCCCCTTTCTTTCTTTTCTATCACTTCCACTTCTATCCAATCTTCAACTTTTGAGTCACTATTATCGACAATGAAACCTTTTCCCTATTTGTATTTTTCTTCGTCTTGTCCTCCATCTACTGGTGCTTTCTACACCTCATTTTTGATTTCTCCTGACACGTTTCCACCATTAACAGGGTCTTTTTCTTGCGCGTTTCTTGTTCCTTTTCTTTTTCTTCTACCACTTTCTTTTTAGTCGCACCCTCGCTTTCTTCTGTCAAACCCACCGCCCCTGACACGGTCTAATCAGCAACAGACCTTTTGTCCTATTCGTCTCTCTTTCTTCTTCTTCTCCACCTACTTCTTCTACTCCTCCCGCTGCAATTTCCCAGTTTCTGGAAATCGTTTTCTCCCTTTGAAAAGCCTTTTAATGCCGTTATAATGAACGCCCCTCGCGATTGATACCGACACTAAAGCGAAACAATGGTCCAGCCGATCGATCGTGTGCATCCCGGTTACGTTCCTCCGTTACGCTCTGAGACAATGCAAATGAAACGGAAGCCGTGTCTGCCGCAGCAGGAAAAAATTTATGAGCATTGTCCGTGCTTACCGCGCGAGCTGATTCGACGAATAAAATAGATGAACGCCAATGGGAATGTAGATCAATGTAGATCAATGATGGGACGCAGGAGGGCCTACTCCCGGGGTTCGATTTAATTTTACGCTATTCGCCGATGTTCCCAATGAATAGAAACGAACCGATATTCTTTCCAACCGACAGTTTCTTTCCTTTCACGACTGTGCTTCTTAATCGTGTGGTAAAAGATCGGATTTATAGAAATTGAACTTTTAACTTTGATTATATTTTATTCCCTGGCGGTACAAATGCGCGGAGGCTTGAGTTCTCTGAGATGCGTGGTGCAGACGGTGGATTGTCGAAAATTCCCTGGAACCCTTCAGCCAGATTCTTATAGGCCCTATGATGACTCATTGCGTCACTCAGTCCAGCTTCGAAAATTGATATTCTTGATGGTTCCTCGAAGCAATCATAGATTCCTATGCAGGGTGACGCCATTCAAATAAAGATTCCTCTCACAATCGTGACTTTATCGCGATCTCAGGTAATTTTATATATCGTTCACGCCTATAAACGACGGGGGTGCTTAACACTAGAACTACCGATCTTTAATCTATATGGGGTTCCTAAACGTAGCAGGCATAGAATATAGTAATTTTAGTGGTGCGATGAAGATAAGTAAATATATTGATTACACTTCTATCTTAATATTGTAGGATACCATTTCGAGAGAAATCGCGAATCGACCATTACCAACAAAAATAACTTATAAACCGATCAATATTTTCTAAAAGCAAATAGAAAAGTTATTTTGGGTAACAAAATTAAGTTGCGCGGTCCCTACGGGGAGGTGAAACGTAGGTTAAGAAAAGCATAAATGCATGATCCTTGACGACCGAAACAGAGTCCTTCGAAATCAATTGTGACCAGCACGAGCGTGAGTCGCTCTCTGTTGGAAAGAGAGTTAAATTAGAGTGCGTCTTTGTGTGTTTTCGTTTCCTTAGCTTGGTGTTCTTTTCCTAAGTTAAATTAGTTTTATGAGTTTTGTGTTTGTGCTATTCTTTTCTTAATGTTTTGTCAGTTTTTGATGTCTCAAAACCAGTTTTCGCCATCCTACAATATGAGTCGACATTAATTTTTTTTTAAAGGATGTTTGTGTTTTCAGTGATTGCAAGGAGGAAAATTCTGAGACTAGTGTCTTTGATGGATTGGTGGTTCTTGTGCTAAACAGTCAGGATGCTCGTATAGGCTGACAATGAGATTTCCAATATTAGATAAAATATAACTGAAAAAAGTGATTCCTTATGTAAAGATAAGATGAAAAATAGAATAACATTTAATTTTTGATGGATTTGATTTTGAGATTCATTGTATGGGTCAGTAACAATATCTTATACAAAAATAAAGGAAGAACATGAAATAAGATTTATGTCTTTGAAGACTTGATTTTCAGCAGATTTGATTTTGAAATTCATTTAGTAGACAAGTAATAGTCTCTTATGGAAAAGTAAATAAAAATTGTAGAATAAAATTGTACCATTCGTAACTCAATTCTCGAATCATTTAATTTTGAGATTCGTCGAGCAAATAAACGGGGGTTCTTAAATTTTCTTAAAAATAAAATGAAAATATGAAATAATATTCACGCATTGGAGACTTAATTTTCGAAAGATCTAGTTTCCGATTTCATCGTGCATAAATAAGTATAACATATATAGAATCAAATTATTTCACTCGTGATTTAGTTTTTGAAAAATTTAATTCCGAGACTCGTCAAGCAAGTAAGACTGCTCTTACAAAAATAAATGAAACATGTAAAATAAAATTGTTTCACTGACCGTTTTCCGGAATTTTTCCGAAAATTGGATATTGAAAATCCGTGAAATGGAAAAATCTATGGAATTACTATGTATCCCATAGAAAAGCATTTTTTTAATTTCGTCCAGCAGTGTATAGCTAAAATAAAATTCATCAAGTGAACAGAACGTTATTTCTTATGCAAAAATAAAAAGTGTACAACAAAATTGTTTCATTCGATATTGGAGTTTCCTTGGATCTACGTGTGCACTTACATATACAGCTAAAATAAAATTCTTCAGTGCACAATGTACCTATTATTTTCGTTTATGATATTTACATATCTTTTTACGAATTATTAGATTCAGTGTAAAAAGTGCAAAGAAAAATTTTATAATAGCAATTTATTTTATTTATCAACTTAGAACTATCATCCTGTAATATAAATCTAAATATAATCCATATAAAGAATAATGCTTAAAGTGGGAATAAATAAGCATATATAATTATGTTTCTATCTCAATAAAAGTTAATATTAATTTTATCAGAAGCAATTGCATATTTCTAGTAATTAATTGAAATAAATAATAAAGTATAAATAATAAAATAAATAAATAAAATAAATAATAAATAATAAAAAAAATATGTAATCTGAAATTTAACAAATCATTTTGTTTGGATTGATAGTTATTATGTTAATAACTGTATCAAAGTAAAACCTATACAATTTCACTCCTATCTCAATAAACATTAATATTAATTTTGTTAAGATGAGCTTATCATATATTTTCAGTAATTGCCAAAATAGGAAATTAGAACTAGTTATTTCAACTAATTTAGTAATTCTGCTACAGTTAAGTAGCTTAAAACTGCACGAGTGCATACATATGCAATGTATTCTCAGAATTAATTTCGACAAGAATTAAATTCCGTATGAACAAATTTTATTCCACTTTAGCTTCCTATTTTATTTACTAATTTCTTTTATTAAATATAATTTATACAGATAAATTATTTGATTTTTCGTGCAAAAATAGATAAATGAAAATAATTAGTACGTAAAATAAAATGAATTAAAATAACATGTTCAGTGAGTAAAATAAAATAATTTATCTGTATAAATTATATTTAATAAAGGGAATTAGTAAATAAAATAGGGAGCCAAAGTGGAATAAAATTTATTCATACGGAATTTTTCATTCGTCCTTCACATGATCGAACATGCAGAGGAAAATTAAAATAGACTTAATACGATGTACTCGAGGGGAGAAATAAATACGATTTCTTCCTGTGTTAAAATTCATCAAACTGGCAACAAATTCGTTATTGCAGAAAGATTGTGAGATTCTGTTTAACAAGATTCGCTTTCGTTTGCGAAGGTTCGTATTTTCATTGTTATAATTAAATTTTTCCCCGTAACTCGCGTGCGTTTTAACTCGCGATGTTATTTCCTCATTACAAAGCTTTATTAACGGAAACAGCAGTAATAAATTTTGTTTGGTACAATGCTGCGGTATTATAAAGCAAAATACATCGCTTTCATTATAGCCCCGTTTGAAAGAATCGTACTGCCGCGCGTTAAATTCGCTGAAAGCATATTGTCGAGAAATACCGATTCTGTGCGACGTTATTTTATTTTAATTAGGACGCCGGATTATGAAGATTAATAATACGTATAAAATACCGTCATCGTACTACGTGTAAACTGCTTTTAGAGTACTTTGGAAATTTGTGAGGTATCTCGAAAAGAGAAATTCGTTTAGGTGGAATTTGTGAATCGTGAAGTTTCTTAATTTGCAGAAATTGTTTGTCATGGCATTTATAACAATTTGTAATATTAAATAGTATTAGATAATATTGGTATATAATAAGTGTTGTATAGTACTAATAATATAGCATTTATAGTAAAAATAATTATTTATTAGATATGTTTACATCTATAATACGTCTGTGTAATTGAGAAATAATTTTATAAGTCATCAAGAGTTTAGTAAGATGGAATTCTACTGTAATAATAATATCATAGGACCTCGGTTATATAATAAGTTTTTATTAGAGGATGCATAATCGAATGATTAGAATTATGACTACATTGCATACGAAAAATTACTGTTCATTATGGATATATTAATGCATAGAGTAAGACGTAAAAATATTTTTCGAATATTTTCAAAATTTTTATCGATGAGATACAGGATATGAAATTTAATTATAATTAATATAAATTGATACAAAATTTAACCAATACTGATAGCATTGTTCGATACGAATTTTAATTTGTAATATCCGCTGGATAAAGTTTACCTTCCTGAAAAAGAAATCGTAATCGAAATTGCTTTATTACACTTAGTTTTTGAAAATTTCGAGTTTTTTTAAAAACGTACAATTTTTGTTAAAATGAAGTATTATTTAAAAAATAGGAACGTTAGGGTGTTCACTCTTGTCTTAACTTCTTCACTTCTACACTTTACCAAATGCAATGTAGTCTGATATAACAATTTACAAAAAGAAATTCAATTTTCTTCTAAAATTTCAGAAAATTAACAAAATTCAAAAGGAACTTTAAAAATTTACAATGCATAGGGAATATCTTAAATTTGGAGCGTAGCTCATTGCTTGATATCGTTTCCCAAAAATTATTCTTTAGAAAACGATACTAATTACCAGGTCTCGCTACGTAGAGGTTGCTACTCATAGAAACCCTGGCCTTAGAAGCCTCACAAAATAGGATTCGGATCGGTACACTAAATTTTAATTAAAAATATTTATTTAATGTAAAATTAACTAAATCCATAACACTAACATTTTTCATTTCGAAGGACTCTAATGACTCTAAGTTTTCATATAAATTGGAATTCGAGAAAAATATAGAAAACTTAAACTTAAAGAAATTAAATAAGAATTCATATAAAAATTGCGACACGCGAAATTAACGAATTCGCGAGTCGTCCTGCGCACAAGTCATTGTGTCATCATAATCATAAATATCTCAAAAACTATTGAGCAATTGCTCTTATAATGGTATACTTTCTTGAACTGAATAACTGAATCTACAAACCTGCAAAGTTTCAACTAAATTAATGATCCGAAGAACTTGTACTCTCCTTGTGAGTAGAAACCTGCGAAAGAGCTTGTAAGCGATCGCATGATTTACATATCATGATCTAATATAACCTATGATGGGAGATCGATGAAAAGTCAAATCATCGCCGTCATTATTTCTTTAATAATGATGTATCTCCTATAATAACAAAGAATCTTTCCGTTTTTATTATAAATTTATGCTTCAAGCAATTTGCTGTTAACAATTTTAATTATTAATAACAAAATTCGACTAATCGACGTTCCACTGTTCTCCCTAATTTCAAACTAATCATCTTCCTATCAAATTTCGCGAACTTACCAATTTCAAACTTCAACCCCAACCGTCGTTCGTGCAATGAAACCAAAGCTTAAGAGAGGCTCTTGGAATACAGAATAAGCTCACATAATTGTTTCCTTGGCTCGATTCTTTCCTTATTTCTGCCAATTCCTCGCGTATTCGATAGGTAAGCTGCTAGTTTCTCGCGGGAAGTCCTGCGAGAAAAGGAAAAATGGACGTATGAAGGTGGAAGAGAGAGTCAGACAGAGAGGGTGAAGGTGAAGAAAGGCAAAGGAGCACGATGACCAAATCGAGGCGGCTCGTTAGTTAAATGTCGTTCATACGGAGCCGCAAATGCTGCTATTAATATTAAACGGGGCCCGGTGCCAGTTTCAAAGAGATTTCCCTAGCTCGTACGAGGCTGGCAGCGCCCTTTGAAAAGAGCCCTCACGGGCCAATGAACCCATGCAGGGGCGTGAATAGAAACACTTCTGAAATTAATGTTCCGGAATGTCGACGACCGGCTGACCCGTATATCGAACGCGGATCTGTGTACTTACCTGGAATTTTTATTTCGCGATGGAGGCCAGAGCTGAATCGGAAAGGCTCGTAATCAACGCGAGGGGCTCGCGCGAATTTTTTCGCGTCGATGTTCGAAATTAAATGGGAGACACGGTGTGTGCCTATGTGTAGGTCTCTATCCGTGTATGAAGGCGTCGAGGAGCAATTTTCTATTTCATTAATTCCCGTGATAACGAACCCCGCGACACTTGTGAAAATAAGTCTTTATTTTTTTTGTCCTGTTTTTTTTTTTTTTTATTTTTTTATTTTAATTGATGGTTGTTGAATTTTGGACCGGTTTTGTGTGCAGAGGTCGTATGGCTTAGTAGTTTTTAATGGGCAGGATTTAATTGCGTTTGTTAACTGCTCGTTACCGGTGAGTTAGGTTATTAAAATTTTGGTTATTTGAGTGAAGTTTGTATTTCTTTATTAGAGGTAGGTGCAGGTGACTGATTGAGGTAGAGAAATAAATATTTTTCTAACGTGATCGACGCTGGGGATAAAATTAACGAGGCCAATAGAATTCATCAAGTATTTTTGTTATGTTTAATAAGAGTCTGTATAATAGAGAATTTATTGTTCTTTTAAACCTCTTACTGAAATTTTATAGGTTACAGTTAAAACAGTTTAAGTGATCTTCATATCTGGACATAAAAGAGACACGGTATACAAAAATTAATTACTGCATCATACCTAGATATATCGAGTTAAGGCCCATCTGAATAACAAATTTTAAGTTGACTATAAATTTTATTCGAGATATTTCTTTATACAACAGGTATTTTACAATTCAGAGGTAAAACAAATAACTCGATATCTTTATTACGTTATTAATAGCATACAATATATTTAATTAATAAAATATATATACGTATAAAACATGTAACATATAAAAATAAAATATTAAATAAATACAATATATTTATAAATAAAATAAAAATAAATATAAATATCAGAACATATATAACATACAGGGTGTTTCACAATATGTGAGCATAACTTCAGGCATGAATTCAGGCCATTAAAATAAGAAATAAAAATTGGTATACATACACACAAACGCACATACTTATGAATATTTTGGCCTTTTGAATTGAATATCAAAATATAGTACATAAGCAAAGAGCAAGGTTATAAGCCTATACTCTCCTGCATGCTGCTTTTCATTTCCAATAATTTAATAATATTGGATACAATTTATTTCTAAGTGTAAAGAATGCTTTTCTTAGGATTAATGTTTTTTATTTCGAGAAAATCGTTTATATTTATTAGCATTATTTGAGAGTTCAAAACGAGCCAGTTATAGCCTGAAAAATGAGCCTCAAGTTTCAGTCAAGTTTCTATGTAGGTGAAGTAAATTTGCAAAATTGAAAATCTTCAGACTTAATTGACCCATTGGGCTATCTTTCTAAAAGCGTTACTACCACGGTGCTCCTTAAGACCAAAAGGAGGGCACAATTTGCAAGCACAACTTCAGCTGTAGAGCCTCTCTGAAATTAGCCTGTCGATTGACGCTTCGTAGACCCAGAAGACTAACGCCAATAGCACTTGAGGAACAATTAATTGAAGATTAAGGATTTTTATTTTTAACAAAAACTAGAAAAATTTTATTTTTATGAAAAATAAAAATGAATTTAGCAGTTTTACTAAATGTACTTAAAAATGACTAAATAGATATTAAAATATAATGTACAATAGATCTTTATATTCTATTACTAAAAACTGTGGTACAATTTATTAAGCATCATCAGTTTAATCACAATTAATTTATGTATCATTTGAATATTTGAACAAAAATACAGGATGGAATATTTTCCAAACCTAATTATACCTCAATAAATCGCGAGTAATTTATATATCACATTAATAAATCTCAGAATTACAAATCTGAATCTTCATCTCAGCGGAAATAGTTAATATATATATAATAAATATAATATAATATAATATAAATTATATCTGAAATATCGAAATCATTTGAATAAATCGCGAATAACATATGCATTCTAGCCATTCGATATGGCCGAAATGGAAACTTAATGAAAGAATCTTCGGCAACAATGTCCACCAGTCACTCATATAACGCGGGTATGTCCATATTAGCGTTAAATACTCCGCTCACGTTCCTGAGAGATCGCTCTGATTACTGCATTGTTCAACGACCTTCGTTGGCCATGGGTGCAGGGATGAACACAACGTTTTAATGTTGAACATGCGAGGCACGAGATGCCTATCCTAAAATTCCCAGAATATAAATAATAATTCATCCCACCTAACGAGTTTTCGCAATTTAATTTTGTGACGCGTTGCATTACACACGCGAGCTGCGTAAACAAGGTGCAGCGATGCGTTTCATCGCGCGTTTCGTGCCGGCCTTAATGGCGTGTAGTCGAAGTCAAAAGTTATAAAATTATATCGACATTATCAATGAAATGAAATGAAATATAGATAAAATGGAAAATGTAATTATAAATAGCAGCCATTTAGAAAATTAATAATTAGTTTACCGTGGCTTTATTAGGCTGCCTGGAAGTAAATTGCTGTTCCCAAAAATGGGAAAAATGGGACGTTTAAGGTTGGATAATTATATTTTAAACGAAACTTTTTGATGGAAATAAAATACAAATTGTTTTATGCAATTCGTATGAAAAATGGGAGACTCTAGAATTCTTGGTAATTTTTTAAAAAATATTTATAGCATCGGTTATATTATAAAGAAAATTTTATTGTAAATAAAAATTCATTGATATATCATATGTTTGGTACGTGCATTTTGTTATAAGTAGGGTACAAAATTAGGTAATACATATATGCTTCAAAATGATATATCGTGTAATAAACGTGGACACAAAATTTGTTACACATGAAAGTTGAATTAGTAAATCAATAAGAACCGAAATTTGCTTCTGGTTATCTTGCTACTCATTTTTAGTTTTATTAACGTATAATCTTGTAAAAATTTCATCATTTTTGTGTAACTACCACACAAAATTTTAGTATCAGCCAAGATGAAAAATTTCTCAACAAAAGCCGATATGAAATCACAAAACTAAGACTGGTCTTGAAACGACACAATGATGCTTCTATTTACTATAGTTCGTTTAATTTAAAAATTCACTACTATCGAATCAATTCAATAATTGTGAAAAAATAAATTTCTTTTCGTAACTGTTAATAAAAATCTCGGTGTCGGTAAGGATGAGAAATTTTCGTTTTCATCGAAGTCTTTTCAGAAAAGCTGACACGAAAGATCGTTGCTGAAGGTGCTGTTGAAGCGATGCAAAATAGATCAAAGTTCAGCTGACTTTCTTATATTCATCGCGACTGTAGTTTCCGAGCAAAACTATTTCTGTCACGTGTACTGACTAAACAGTTTCAGATATATTGCAGTTTTTACGTAAAACGTGTGATATAAAACCGATTATGGGCTATCACGTTACAGCGACGATGAAAAGTAGAACAGGTCAACGATAAAAGCGGACAGTGCAATGGGAATCAAGGGAATATAATAAAGTAACAAGCTCTTATTCGCTATCCACCGAGATTGCTGTGGACTGAAAAGAAATAACTGAAATATCTGTGCAGCCACCAGAGAACGGTTTCGTAATCGTAAAAACAGAAATTTTGATGAAAGAATCGCGGAATGCACTTCCTCGTGGTTTTAACGTCTCTCGAAGGCTGCCTCGCTTCTATTTACATGAGATATCTCACGCGTGGTAAAATCTCGAAAGCAAGTTCATTGCGTTATTTAAATGGCTTCTGTTTTACTATCGTGTGTAATGAAGCTGATGATGGGGAATTTTTAATTACGGAAATAAAATAACATGCATTGCGAGGAGAATCTTCGCTGGTCAGGATTTCAGAAAATTCTAATTTATTCATTAATTTGAATCACTCGTTTACTAAATTGATTAGCTTCGTGAAACGAAGAGTAGACATTTATTTTGGTAATTAAGAAATAACCATTTTAGGATTAAAATTTTTTTAAATTCAAGAAGTGGGGTTTGTCTAGAAATCATACGATTTACGTACTTATATAGGAAAAAATTTTAAATAAATTCTATGTTCTTATAAAAATTGTGCAATTTGGCTGTATACTAATAGGAATCAATATTCGGAAATTTAAGCTGTCTTTAAATATCAGTGGATCTCGAAAATGAAAATATGTTACTTTAAATATTATTATTATTCATAATCTCCACAATTAAATAGGATAATTTCTGTACATAATATTACTTTATATTTTAATATTTTAGTTAATTTAATATTTCAGTAGTACTCAAGTAATATTATATACACAAATATATCAAAAATATATATATACATATATGAAATGAAATTTATTATAAATTAATATTGATGGAATTTCATGAATCTAGTTTCAAAAATTGGTGAGGATAGTAGTATATACATATATGCTAATGTGAGCAGAAACCCGAATACTTACGCGAGTGATATTATAATAGTATCCTTAATTATCACAGTTAACTAGGATAATTATTATATAACGCTATTATGTACTATTTAACACTTTAGTAATATTTTAGTAGTACAACCCAACACTATCCCATTAAGGATTATAACATTAACACAGTTAACTAGGATCATGGCTATATAATACTATTACATACTGTCTAATACTGTGGAATATTTTAATAGTACCACGTAATATTATCCTTAATTAATAACACAATTACCTAGAATTATGACTCTATAATACTATCACATATCCTGGTAATATTCTACTAGTATCACCTAATACTATTTTTAATAATTACCAGGGTTAAGTAGAATAATGACTATATAGTATTACAATACTTTGAGCGTCATCCTTGGTACTCCTATAAATAATTATAATAACGATTATGGAAGTATTGTCCAATTTTGTCCCTATAATAATTATAATTAAATATCATAATAAGCGTCATCAATTTTTATTTTCAACATATATATATATCAATTCCTCTTGTATTTCTTGCAATATTTTACTATTTTCAAATTTCTTCAATTCCCTGAAATTTTTATCCTCCTTTTCCATTTTATATTCCCAGTGTGCGGGATCGACAGTATTTCATTTTCCCATCTAAATTGCTTCGTATCAACGAAACGGTACTTCACTGTGCAACAAAACTTTTCCAAGTGAAAACAATTCACGTCATTATCCAAACAATACTTGATAACCGAACGTCAATTTCTATATTACCGGTAGCTTCATTCTCACCGGTGTATTAATATCAATGAAACAGATTTCCTCTGGTACCCTCGACACGCGATGGGAACACAGCAGGGCAATTGGTCGAGATTTCCCATCAACGGGTCATCGGTTCGCTTCCGGCTAATATTACAAGCACAGAATTGACGTATCCGAAGCCACGCTCTAACGCGACGCGCTGGTCCTGTGCATTCTGAATTTAATACAAGGATCGTCCTAAATATGGCGGCTTCCTCCCCGCGCAGCAGGCTGGATTGGAAATTCCAAGCGGCCGGAGGAAGACGAAGGAAGTGCCAGGAGACTTCCGTTTGCCAACCGCGAACCCGTTAGCTCGGCTACTCCTTCGAGAATAGAATCCAATTTAAGCATGGCACGATTCCCAGGTCGTGATACTGACTCGGCCTAACTGCCGCACACTCGCCAGCTACTTCTGCACCCGAAATGTAGCAGCAAGATGTACGCCTGGAAATTTTGGCTTGCCGGTGTCAAGGAATGCC